>NW_019384882.1:218197-302995 GCF_000671375.1 Centruroides sculpturatus
TATTTCTCTCACCAATTGCTTTATATTTTCATTGTTCTAACCTATAGCCTTACATTTTCATTCTTCTCTAACTGATTTTCATCACTATTTCTCTCACCAATTGCTTTATATTTTCATTGTTCTAACCTATAGCCTTACATTTTCATTCTTCTCTAACTGATTTTCATCATTATTTCTCTCACCAATTGCTTTATATTTTCATTGTTCTAACCTATAGCCTTACATTTTCATTCTTCTTTAACTGATTTTCATCACTATTTCTCTCACCAATTGCTTTATATTTTCATTGTTCTAACCTATAGCCTTACATTTTCATTCTTCTCTAACTGATTTTCATCATTATTTCTCTCACCAATTGCTTTATATTTTCATTGTTCTAACCTATAGCCTTACATTCTCATTTTTCTTGCAACTACTCATTATTCTTTTTCTCACTAATTTCCTTTCCTCACCATCTTTTTCTCATCCTTACTATTCATTTTCTTCATTAATTCCTTTTCTCATTTCAACTGTCCTTATCAACACTCTCCTATTCAATTTTTATCTATAATAGAATACAAAAAAAAAAAAAAATGTAAAACACGGAGATTACAGGAATGAAAAGTCATGTTTAAAAATCTATACAACTTCCGTTTCGTAACACGTAATTAAGTAATTTCACTTTCTAAATTTGATCTTGGCCTGGAGAAAAAAGTAGGGTGAGGGTCGACATTGACGTTGTATGGGGGAAGGGAGGAAATGCTCTCTTTAATGTCAAGGTTGGCTGTTGTAGTATCTTGTATTGTTCCTTCGGCAGCATTCCACAGAACGAGGACAGGAATGTCCGATGTCCTTGTCATTTTATACGAATAATTCCACACCCCACATCTATCGATAGACAAATCTCTCTTCCAATCTACCCATTACTTTCCAGTCGAGGGTTCGAGATGGATAACTTGATGATATGTTATTACTTCTGTAGTGTCTTTCTGATTGATGCTTTCTTCTTAAATCTTAGTTTCATTTTCGATTATTTTCTTCATTTTTCTTCCTTTCTATTATTGCTTCAAACAACCTCTTTAAAGCGTTTTAAAAACGCTTTAAAGAGGTTGTTTGAAGTCAGAATTTTGGTAAGAAATTACTTAAAATTTAAACTGGGTCTTATCTGAAGTGGGGGTCTGAACTCACGTCTATCACGAGGTATGAGTTCACACCATATTTCTTAGAGTAAAGTAATAATATTGGATCCATTATAATTCTGCAAGTAGTTCTTTTTGTAATTAAGTATACGTCATTAAATCTTTCTATACTTCACTGCGGTGTTAAGAAGCTTATGGGGGAAGCCAAACTATTATATTTACACAAAACAAAAAGAAAATAAATTAATTTATCATTTTTACCATTTAATTTTAATAAATAACGATGAAATATTGCGCTAAACGAACGAAGTTATGAGCGAATCTAGTACTTCATCGCACGGTAATGGGCACTGTATAATGGTATTTAAATTAAAGAAAAATACATTTTTTTTTAAATTTATAACGGTCGATAAATCTAACGAGCGTTAAAATTAACAATGAAATGGACCAAATTGTATGGAGATTTTTGGTAACTCGATTTTTAAACGATTCGTATTACAAGTGAGTGTAAATGATAGAAAAATTGAATAAATTAAACAATTAAATTAGTCAAAATCAACATACCAAGTGTGTTTTAAGACGAATGCCCTCGACCCAAAGCAGAACATTCACCCGTTTAAACCTGGAGGATCGAGTAAACAGTTAAAAAAGTAGTTACATCAGGTATGCCAAACTATTTACCATTCTTTTAAGTTTCTTTTCTTTTATGAAAACTTCGTCTCTTATTTTTTCTTATCTTTTATTCATTACTTTAATTCCTTTCGTATTATTATTTTTATTCATTTTTATATAAACTATGTATTTTGGGGGGGAAGAGAACAGGAAAATTACATACGCTTCGTTGTTTAAAATTCTTGGTTTTACTATTAATACATTAATTTTGCACGTATTAAAACTTATTTCTACTACTATAATATTATATAAAAGTTATTTTAAGTTGTTTTTTTTAATCCCAAATCCTATATTCTTCCATTGAAATCAAGGATATTTTACATCTACCTCATCCTCTACAACTCTGTTTAACTATTTAAATTTCATTGTTTATACATTAACTGTATGTTTTAAACATTATTAACTTTATATATAATATAGAAAAACGTAATTTTTTCATAAATTTTTACCATAAACTCCATATTCTTCCATTGAAATCAGGCATATAACTGATTGAATGTATGAATGTTATCTCTTTATCCATTAAACACGAAGAATTCTGTTAATTTTTCTTATCTTAATAAAGAAAAATCTATCATAAAAATAAATTTTAATAGGAAAAAAAGAAGAAAAAAAAAATATTTATTATATAAATAAATAATAATTTGTAGTGTTAATATAATTATCTTCTTCGACTTTTCTTCACTTTAATGCTTCGATTCCTTTGTTTTTTTCCCCTCTTATCCAGATTTATTCATGGAAGAAAATTAATTAAATGAATTTAAAGCTGTAAAAATAATTTTTTTTATTTAATTTTAAATTTTTAATATCTCTAATATTAATATACAAAAAAAAATTTCAAGCATTCCACTAATAGAATGTGAGATTCTGATTATGTACCAAATGATGTAAATGAAGTGTATGCATTTTTAAACCCTGTCTAACCTGTTGCAGGTCCCTTACTTGAAGGACAGAACAGTCAAAGCTTTGTCTCAACTGCTCAGTTAGGTAAGTAGACCCTTTCACTATATATATATATTTTAAGTCAAGTTCAAGGACAAGACCAGGTTACTGGGACAATGTCGTCCTGGTATGCGAAACTCTACTTATTAAAACCTGATTCTCTCCCCCTTTAAGGTACCTCACGACGTCAAAAATGCCATAAGTTTAATTGAATAATTGATTTTTTTTTTAAAGTAAAATTTACTATACCACATTTATACGTACCTAGACATATAATTACACCCCTTTTTTTCGGATATTACGCAAGCAAAATTTGAACTTTTTTTAATGGAAATTACTAAGAAAAACCTGAAAAATTCCACAATAAAAATCAAGAAGGGTGTTTTAAATTCTCTTAATTATAAATACAGGTATATTTGATATGTCATTTACATCACGTTTACCTATACTCTATATAGAAAGTAAGTTATAAAGGATCAATTTTCAGTTCCATTCAATCGGAAAATTAAGGAAAATCTTTAACGTATGGATGAAATTACGTTTATATCTTACTTATATTCACTATATATGTGTGATTTTACATATTTATTAAGATTAATATTAACTATATACATGCTGATACTCCTATGTTTAAAGTTTTGTACATACGTTAATACGTTAATTACAGGTGTATATTTATTGTATGGGTGTGTATTTATTTGTAAAAAACAAAAAAAAAACAGGTTTGAGATCATTATATACTTACATTTACACTGTAAATTTTTGTTATTTCAATTGCTAAATACGATAGAAGGCAAGGCTTTTAAGGGTCTATCTATGACACTAATCAATATGAGGTTTTACTATTGACATCATTCCTCTTCAGTACTTTGTAAAAGGGTGAGGAAAACATGATTACAATCACGATATAGTCGAAAGAGGTGTTGATATGTATCACAAACTGATTAACGATCGCGTGTCTTGAGGGGGGAGGAAATGGGGACAAAAAATTTATTTTCTTTTTTCTCACGTGCAGATTTTACTGCCTCCAATTAATTGTAGACTTAATTCGATATTTTGTGTCAAAATTTCAACTTCAATTTTCGTATTTATTTATTTTTTTTAAGAGATAAAATCAGAGAAAAAAATAAAGGATAATGTTTTCCTTCGACCTTTAACCTTTGATAGATCTATTAAGAATTTTTTCCCCTTTTTATCAGCACACTCCAAGAAGTAAATAAGTTATTTATCTTTATAAATATAACGGAAATTTAATTATAATTTAATTAGAAGAAGCCTTATCATTTAAACAAGATACATATCATAAATTCATAGAATAAACTAAATTTTCCTTATATTTTAAGGTGAAAGTTGAACTGCTTTATGCGTTTTAATACATTTTCTAGTGATTTTTAGAGCTGTTTTCATTCTCAAAACTGTCCCGTTTTGAAAAAAAAAAAAAAAAGAGAACGTATCATGTTACCTTTTTGGTATATGTTAGAAAAGAACGTGTGTAGTTACAGCTAAGTTAAAGTTTTCTTACCCCAAAAATGGCCCCTCGCTTTCTTTCTAACAAGAAAACATCTTTCTTGTAGTAAAAGTTACGAATTTATTCTTGTAATAAAATTAATAAACGGGATTATAATATGATTTTTTATTTAATAAATAAATAAAAATTAAAAGTGTTCTTAAGGTTGCAGGTATCAAGACGGCCAATATCAACACGGCGAACTTGTTCAGACGTCAGAACCGTGTTTAAATTGCACATGCACACGTGGTGTGTTGATATGTTTCTTGCGTGTATGTCCCACCCTAGTACCACCCTCGCCAGATTGTTTTGCTAGTAAAGAGCCAACGGACTGTTGTGCAACTATGATATGCAGTAGGTAACATTACTTTTTAAGTGTTGTCTGCATCATAAATTAATAGAATACTTTTAATACACGTAAAAATTAATACACGTAATACATTAAATATATTTTTACAGATGGCATCCGCGTGGGGAAGAGAAACGAGTCTCTGGTCATCAAATCTCATTTTTCTGGTAGAACAGTCAACGATCCCGTTCCCATATATAAGAAAGCGGAAGAAATTGAAACCGTAACCTCATACAACGTTCCAACTACTACATATAGAACGACCGTGACCCCGACTAGAGAGAAATTATCAAAAAAGTTGACCTCGGATAGTTTAATGCTAGTGACTTCAACTGATACTCCCGTATCAGATCTGAACCACATCAACTCTATATCGGGAGGTAAGTAAGTGTCTAACACGTTTGGAATGTGATGAAAGTGGGTATTCTCTGGGCATTCACCTCGACATTCACCTATAATGATGTTCCAGTCAATTAGGTAAAGGTGCAGAAACAACACGTGTCTTCGCACAGATTTCATACCGTAGGATATACATGGTTGGCTTCTCTTCCAGACAAACTACTGCTTTCAACTTATTCAGATATCTTAACTACATACTTTGATGGTTGAGCGATTGCTTATAAAAACATTTAAATACACTTTTATACTGGGAAAGAAACTGAATTTAAAAAAAAATAAATAAAGGTATAAAAGGGATAAAAATTCTAATTTTTTAAAATTATATTTCCAAGGTTGTTTTGTGAATGGAAGTATTTATGCGGAAGGATCTGCCATGATATCTTCATCTTTTTGTGAATATTGCTATTGTATTCGAGGTAAACAGATGTGTATACGTCCGAAATGTCACCTATCGATCGAGGGATGTAGTCCACGATATTTCAGTCAATATACTTGCTGTCCAACAAGATACATGTGTAGTAAGTGAGTCATTTTTCAAAAGATAAATTAAACCTACCAATGATCATAATATAATTTATTTCTTGTAATAGGCGAAAAGAATAAAATAGTTCGCTTTACACCATCAACTACTACTACATCAACAACAACAACAACAACTACTACTACTACTACTACTACTACTACCACTGCACCTACCACAGAAACACAGAGTACAAGTACCACGACTCCATCAACCACTACGCAAAAAGGTAAGTAACAAAGTTTCATTAATTTTTTTAAATACTAAAAAAGATATCCTCATCTTTAAACTTTTATGAAATTATTTTAAAGAGTGATTGATTTCTTTGTTGTGTTTTAGTTTGTCATCTCGATGGAATTATTTACCAAGTTGGAGATCCACTTCCAAGCACTACTCACTGCCAAACTTGTTACTGTTCTATGGAAGGTAAAGTGTTATGTACTTCAGTAAAGTGTTCTCCGGCGATGGAAGGATGTGAACCGATTATTCCAGAAGGCCATTGTTGTCCACTTCAATATAAGTGCAGTAAGTTTATCTCAGAATATTATTTTAATTTTAAAAAAAATGATATTAAAGTAGTGTTATGTAATTCAAACAGACTTCACTCAAGCTCCTCCGACAACAAATACAGAATTTGAGGAAGAAGAAACAACTATCGCATCATATACAATCACTCCTGAAGTGGATACATTAAATGCTTCCACGTCCCAACATGTTTTTGATGAAGAACGTACAGAATCACCAATAGAAGATGCAATTGTATCTAATTTTGAGAAACCCGAAAAAAGAAATGACGTAGACATTCCTTTACCTTCCATACGAGAAAATGATAGAATTATATACTTTCCAGAATTTGCAGAAAATCTACGGCGCAGAATATCGGAAGCAGCTCTTCTTAACCATAACATGAAATCTTCAAGTAAAGGTCCATTCCATTCCTTTCTACAACGTCCAATTATCTATAAGGGTTTTAATGAACGTCCCATTCATCATAATAAACATAGCTTTGGCATGCTACCCAGACGAGCTACAGGTCGTGAGAGATCCGAATTTTCTTCAGATGACTCCGATCGAGGATCAAATTTAGATATCATTACAAGAAATACGACTGAAAATTCAACTGAGCCAAGTGATGAAGAATTAAATACAAATTCCACCGTTTATTCATATGATGTAACTTCAATAGATTTAGATCCAACTTCAGAATATTCAACAATTGACAATTCGACAACTATGGACATTGTACTTGGCACCGAAATTGCAGTGGCAGAGATAAACACTACAGATGAGGGGAGAGCATTTAAGGATGAAGAAAAATTTATGAATGATTCAACTACTGAAATGACCATAGCATCGTTTACTACTTCAGCAAACCCGAAAAATATATGGTATAGAGAGCCAGATGTGACACCAGCAGCAGATGGGGACGACTCAGATGCTTCTACAAAGTTAGACGATAAAAAAAGGCCACGACAGAAAGACAACAGCAGAAGACACGGGCAGATGGAAGTGATACCATTCTTAGCTCAAGATGCCATTACCAGTCATCCTTATGCCCATCGAAATAGAAATAGGACTCAAATAATTAAACCATCTGCGACTATAGATTTGATTACAGGTAACTCTTCTAAAGTAGTATAGTACTTAGTGGTTTCAAATACAATAAATTTTAGAACTTTTTTTCAATTTTAGGACATTGCTTCGTTAATAATAAAGTATATATAAATGGAGAAATGATAGCCAAAAATGATCCGTGTCTACTCTGTAGATGCTTTTATGGCGAGGAACTCTGTCAAAGACAGAAATGTCCTCAACCACCAATGGACGATTGTAGAGAGCAACATAGTTCTGAATTTTGCTGTCCTAGATATATTTGTGGTATGTATGTATTTTGATTCGTTTATAGACACTTTTAAAAATAATTAAAATCATTGGTTCAGCAAGGCTAACAATGGAGTAGCCAGATGGTGGGAAGACAATCCAACATTGCCAAGTCAATCCAGGCCTTCTACAGTGGTACATTAGGTGCTTTCACCATGTCGACCATCTGGCCTTCCCCATTTATACATTTATATAAAGATCAAATCAATTTTACATTATAAATTTACTTCATTACTAGATGGCGCTTTACGTCTTTCATGTATGAAGCGCCATCTAGCGATTAGCAATTCAAACTATTAATTAATAAACTAGTAATTCAAAAATTAATTAATTACTCAATATGTATTTAAATATATATTGTAAGTGTTTTTGTTCTATGTTCAATCGCTTATTTAACAATTATATATTTTGCTTTGTGCTTGGACCCTTGGTTCGACCCTTATATAGATCTGCCACTGCCAAGAACAAGAGAGTAAAAAAAAAAACTATATTTTCCATTCTTTTTAGGTGAAAGTTTAATTTTTACTACCAAAAAACCAGCAGAAATTCCTCTAGAAATAATTACAACACCAGTAAATAAAGGGTTTGATACAACGGAAGCGTATACGACAACATCCACAGCTACTACAACTACAACAGCAGCAACAACGGTAATGGTCACAGATACCACTGATCCTATAGAATCGAATACAGAAACATATAGTTCGACTGTAATCCCTGAAACACAAAGTACAGAAGGAATACCAGAAGTAGAGACAACAGATTCTTGGGAAACCACGGAAGAGTACGAGTTACAGACATCATCAGAAGATAATAAGTCAGATCTCTGGGCTTTATTACGTGTTTCCGGTGAGTATTTTATAAATAATTAATATAAATTTAATATAAAATTAATAATTATATTGTTTTTCTTCATATAGGTTGTAACATATATGGAAAATATTATAAAATCAATGAAGAAGTATTCGAACTCGGAAGTGTTTGTAAACGTTGCGTATGTACCCAAAATGGCGTCCAATGTAATGATGTGTGTTGACGTTGTAGAAGTTTCTGTATGAATTTTGTATAGTTTCGAATGCATTTTAAGAAAATTCGGTCTCGTTATGATATTTTCAGAATGGGCATTTGATAGGTCACTTTTTCTAAATTATTTTTATTGGAATTTTGTAAAATATGTAAGGAGTTTTTTTTTAGATAAATAAAAGTATTATAATTGATTTTTTAATACAGATTCTTATATGTTTCACTGAAAATTTCTATATTCTGTATTATGAAAAACATACTTAACATTATATAAAGATAAAATTAATAAGGTAGGTAGAAAAAATTTCCAGGAAAATTTAATTTCTGTAATGGCTACTAGTGAAGATATGGCGCTGTGATTAACTAAAAAAGTTGATTAAATAAGATTATTCAAAAGAAATGTTAACTTTGAGAGAAAAGTTTTGTGTTATTGCTTATAAATTTACATAGATTAACAACAGTTACAGGTACAGTTGAAGGTACAGTTGTATTGTGATACAACGTGGTGTACAATGTCATAATCTTTTCCTTCTTGTCTTTGATAGTTACATCAATGGATAAGAAATTCAATGAGATAATCGAAAATGCTTTGTTTCTATTATACATTTGTCATTCAAGAGTACTAACACACTTAATCCTTCTGTAATATCATTGCTTAAATTTTTAAAATGTATTTGTATAGCTTAGTTATTGAAAATGATTTTTCTCTTCCTATCAAAGAACTCCATTTTCTGTATTAGTGACTTTAACAATTCCTAATTTTCTTAATAGAGAGGTTGCGGCTGACGTTTTCAACGCGAAAACATGTACGTCGGACGTTCAGCGCCGCCTTCCTGCGAACCTAGAAGTTTGACAATGGCGTTTAGAACGTCGAGCACGATTCTACTGACGTTCCAAACGCCATTGTCAAACTTCTAGGCTGGCAGGAAGGCGGCGCTGAACATCCGACGTACACGTTTTCGATTTGAAAACGTCGGCCGCAACCTCTCTAATATTACAGTGTTTTTATATGACGATTTTAAGAAATACCTGTGACTATTTATGTAATTCAACTAATTAACAGTCAATAATTGCTAATTGCTTACCGTATAATCAATAAGGAGTTTAGCAGATTATAAATCATTTTAAATCACTCAAAAAAAGCTAATTTTTTTTAAATAAAAATTTTAACACTGTTTTGATGCTAGTTCTCATGGAAATTTTTTATTAATTTAAAGAGTCAATAGGAAGTTTTTCATTTTTTTTTTTTATTGTAAGCATGACTTGGGACAAAATTGTATTTAACTTGTATAGTATAACACACTATACTTTGTACATTGTATAATCGTTAAAAATAGATGATGAAAAAGAGCCTTATAATTAATTAAAACTATCTGCCTTAAGTATAATGATAAATAGATAATTTATCTAAAGAATTTAATTGTACTTCAATAACTGATTGATAAGTTGTTTACATATTTAGGCCAGGTATGAGTCACATACATTTATGAAAAATCATCATTAGAAGTGTTGTTAATTAATTAATAAACTGACGTATGTGGTTAGATTATATTCAGTATTCAATATGGATGTGGAAAAGATTGTGGATAGCAAAAAGGATACGAATGAGGATGACAGAGATAAAGGCTGGGCGTGGGTAGTTGCTTTTGCATGTTTCGTATCTACATTTACTACTTTTGGATTCGGTAGAACGAAAGGTATATATTACGATGCCTTCAAGAAGCTGAATTATACCAGCAAAGAAGCTGCCTGGCCTTTCACTTTAATGTCAATAATGATGCAATTATCAGGTAATATCTCGTACATATTAACTTAAATTACTAATATGAGTTTAGTACATGCAACCCCCGTATAACACAGTAGTTACGTTCCAAAAAATTGCCGTGTTATGCGAATCCGTGTTGTACGAAACAAAGAACTAGTACGAAAAAGAGGGTTAGGTTCCAAAAATTAAAAAAAAAACATGCTACTATATTTTCATAATTATGATAAATATATTTATTAAAACTTTCTTAAGTGATACATATTAATATAAATTAAACAATGTTTTCTTTGTCATCACTAAAAACACTATTAACCGAGAGCGTTTTATTTTTGGCAAGTTATCGTTATCCTCTGAGCATTTTTCTGCATTATTTTCAGATTCATGCTTTACCTTTTGCAAAAAGTGTATGTAATTTTAGATTGCTTGCTTCTAGTTAAAAGATCTTTATAAATTTCCTTATATGGTGCTAAGCACTTATGGAATAAGGGAAAAACATCTGGCAACACCAGAAGCAGAAGCGTCGAGATCTGGCAAAATTGAAACAATTTTCGCGAAGGACCACATGTATGGAGGCGAGAAAAGAAAATTTACATACTGAAGTACTAATAGTTCACGAATATTATTATTTTCGTGAACTATTAGTACTTAAGTATGTAAAAATTTATTACATTTCATGTTGTACGAGGGTTTTATCCATTTCTCGAACTGTGTCAGAGTAAATCCGTGCTATAAAAGTACCGTGTTATACGGGGATGGTACCAATTCTCGAATTCCGTGTCCAATTCCGTGTCAGAGTGAATCCGTGCTATAAAAGTACCGTGTTATACGGGGATGGTACCAATTCACGAACCGTGTTAGAGTGAATCCGTGTTACACGGGGGTTACCTGTATATAAATTGATTATTATCATACAGGAGCGTAAAATGCATGGTGATAGTAATTAAACGCTGTCCAGAGAGTTATTTCGGCCATACATACCAATAGATAGTCTTATAATCATTATACTTTAGAAAGACATGATAATTTCTAGGGAATTAATATAAAAATTTTGTATTTTAGGTGTAATGTTTTCCCCACTGATGTATTATCTAACAATTAGGAAATTAGTAATTATTGGGAGTATTATTTCAGCTTTAGGAAGCATCATGTGTTACTTTTCTACTAACTTCATCTTCATTCTCATCGGTTTAGGCATCGTAAATGGTAAGTCAAGTAAAATATTACACAATTAATTAACAAATTATTTATAATCTATTACTTAACAGGTGTAGGAACCGGAATGATTAATACTTGCAATCCTGTTATTCTAAGTATGTACTTTAAGAAATATATAACTACAGCAATGAGCATCGGTTCCAGTGGTTCTTCTGTTGGCGCATTCATACTCTGTCCCTTAACGTATTTGCTTATTGAAAACTATGGAATTAAAGGTAGTTTCTTGATGCTTGGAGGAATTATGCTTCAGTGTTTACCAGCCGCGTGTCTTTATCGCCAACCAAAAATTGCCAATGATATTCAGAAGGCACCCAACAACGAATCGAACAGAAAAGATAAATTCAAAGCATTCAAAATAACGTGGAAAATCTCTAAAAATCCAATTTTTCTGTTGATTGCCTTTACATTTTCAGTTTTCAATTTGTTTCTCTATACATTACAAACCATTATAGTGTATTACGCGATGGAAAAAGGGGTAGATAAGCTCAGTGCCGTTTTCTTAATATCTGCTAATGCCATCGCAGATTTTGTAGGACGTTCAGTCGTAGGTTGGATTATGGAAGTTTTAAAGGTTAAAAATTCCATTTATGTTATGATGTGTTACCTATTTTTGGGAGTTTTGAGCTGCTCGCTTTCATATTTGTGGAATTATGTAGAATTTGTAATTGTATTTTGTGCCATCGGAGTGTTTTTTGGATGCCTAAGAGTGGAACAAACTGTCCTTATTGCAGAATACGTAGATTCGAATGATTTACCCATTGCAGTAGGACTTTGCAACTCTGTAATTGGATTGACACTAATCTTGCAAGTGCCGTTAGTAGGTAAGAATTTCAAGTTAGCTACGTTAAAAATTTATTTGTTTAATTAAAATATGTGACTAATGTATTTTTCAATCACTTTTTCAGATTATTCCGATCATGGATACGATAATATCTTTTTCTTATTTTCTTCTTTGTTATTCCTTTCGGCATTTTTGTGGTTGTTGGAGCCATTGATTGAAAAATGTCAGAAAACAAATAAAGAAACGATTTTAAACAATTGTTACGATTGAATAACTATTAGTATTAGTATTAGTTCAATGATTTTCGGATGAAACACCACTTAAGATTGTTTACCAGTGAACCATTTGGATACCAATTATGGTATAGATTTGTAATTTCGTGTTATATAAGCGTTAGGAATTGACTTCAATGATCTTTTTGCTCCGCATGATCACCAAGGATTGAGTGGGCTGAAGGGGGAAAACAATCTATGGTAAGTGATGAAGAAACCGTGTGAGATGGTTAGAATTGATGCAGAAAGAATAAGAAGGGAGAAATTTATTCGTTATTAAAATCTAAAGAAATAATTGGAAACCGGTGTCGTCTTCGATTTTACGTCATATTTGGGCTCATTTATTAAAACAATATCTAGAAAAACTTGATCAATTATGTCGTGAGATTTTATTGTTGATCGGGTGTAAAATTGAATAAAGAAATTCTACGACGTTCTGTAAATTAATCACAAAGATTTTAAATCTTTAAATAAAATTCTCTTTATGCAAAATGAGCAGTTTTCATTTCATTATCTTGCATTGTACAATGATGCAGATTTGTGCAAATTTTTCCTAACAGTCATTGGATTTGCGCTTATTACGACACAAAAGAGCCTTTTATTATTTGTAAGAAAAAAAGACTTAAATACAACTTGGAACCCCATATACTTCACAACTTCAATTACCATTAAAGTATTTTTATTTTATTATTAAACAATTTTCAATCGATGCCAAAGCAAGGGATAACTTGAGTTAGAAATTGTATTGTCAATGTACTTCCTTTTCTGTTTTGTCTAACACATGGCTTAGATTAAAAAGGGGTTACTAGACTTCAAATCTATTCTTTTTTCTATTCGAAGGATCATCATAAAATCGAAATTTCTATTTATCTTTATACGGACACGAAACACGAGAATATTACATTTTTAAATACATATTACTGTTAATATGAATGTATATGCAAGGATTGATCCACGAACATCCGTCTCTTCACACTTTTTATTGTTAATTTACGTTTAACCCAAATCCAATCGAATTGTTAAAGATTTGTAATTATTAAAGCAAAATGGGAATTAATAAATACACTAAATTGTTCTTCTCCGCTATGGTTTATATACACATTATATCCCATATGAAATTCGCACCGCTATATTCTAAACTTTAATTAATTATAATAGAATTTCCTCTTCTTCCACGTTTTTCCACTTCGATGAAATTAAAGTGCACAGAACAACAACGGAGTGATGTATAGCGACTATAACAGGCCAAGGCGACTTATATTATACAAATATTTACACTGTATTTAAGCCGATGTGCTACAGCTGACAAATTTCACAACAAATGGTGGATAGTGGCCACTCGTATACACTTATTTATTTATTTAGCGTATGGCTACACATCTAATTGTTAACAAGAACAGAAAGCAGAGAAAGTAAGAACACAAATCATAAATGTAAATCTAAGTTAGAAATATAGTTTAAAGCACTTTCAGTCATAATCAGGAAGTCACTCAGCTGTCCCGGAAAAGATCTTACTGGACAACCTTCCAAGATATGATGTATAGTCTGTCTTTCAGCACCACAGTCACACTGTGGGGATGCAACTTTTCCCCACCTAAAAAGACTGTCCCTGCACAACCCATGTTTGGCCCGAATCCTATTTAACACACTCCAAAGATTTCTGGATAACTCAAATCCAGGTGGTCGCTTTGTGATGCACGGAAGTTGTCGACTGTCCACCGGAGAGACATCAGCCCAGCGCCTTTTCCAAGATTCAGTGAATTAAAAACATCTGCGGTATACATCGATCTCACTGCAGCATATGATACTGTCTGGCGGCATGGCCTAATCTATAAGCTGCTTCGAGTGATACCCTGCTTAAAAATAGTTAAAATAATTGATGAGATGTTAAATAACCGACCCTTTCAAGTTGTCATGGGAAATTCGAGAAGTAGCATACGAAAACTAAATAATGGCCTACCTCAGGGCTCTGTCCTGGCACCATTGCTTTTTAGTCTTTACATAGCTGACTTGCCTCAAACAAAGGCAAGGGCATTTGGATATGCAGACGATTGGGTGATTGCCACGAGACATAAAGACCTTGCAATTACTGAAAAGATCCTGACAGAGGACTTATCAACCTTAGGACAATATTTTCGCCAGTGGAGACTTCAATTGAATAAAACAAAAACTGAAGCTACATGCTTTCATCTTAATAATAAGCTGGCAAATGAAGAATTAAAGGTTTACTTTGACAACAATTTATTGAAACATAATATGAACCCGAAATATCTTGGCGTCACTTTGGATAGAACTTTATCTTTTAAAACACATCTGATGAATTTAGCTGCCAAGGTTAATACCAGAAACAACATCCTCCAAAGACTATGTGGAACTACATGGGGTTCTTCGCCGTCCACCTTACGGATCTCTGCTCTTGGCTTGGTTTTCTCTGCAGCAGAATACTGTGCACCGGTATGGATGAACAGTACTCACATTAAAAAACTGGATGCCCAACTAAATGCTACTCTACGTATCATAACAGGTACTATTAAATCAACTCCTATTCACTGGTTACTATTTTGAGCCATATCCCTCCATCTGCACTCCGAAGGGACAGCACTTTGCTCAGGGAATATAGGAAAATATTGTCTAATCCACAACTTCCGATCATCAGGATATTGATGACCTCAACATAAATCGACTTAAATCAAGACACCCTCCTCTTATAAGTGCTAAATCCCTGCATACCAATAATTTCAACTCGTATACACTAAAAGTTGACGTTGAACTTGGAGATGGAATAAAACACAAAATAACTGTACTTACATTATCATAAAACAATTGTATATATTATACAATCGAAACTGTACCAGACCTCACTGTATATCGCAAATGGCGGCACCAATTTGTATATTTATCAGGTAGTTCTGTACATAATAAAAAGTATTATAACATGTATTTTATATTATTGATCTGATTTATTTACTTACTTAATCTGTATCTCAGTAAGTCATTCGAGAGATTTACGGATGGAAATCAATATCATTCACACACATTTATTGTTCACGTTTTTGGTTGAAGTAATATTGTTTGTATATAGAAACATTACTTCAACCTACGAATGGTATCAGAAAAGAAAAGTCTATTGTGTATCACGAATAATAAAAAATGGAGGAAGAGGAAAAGGATGAGGTTGGGCATTGATTCTTCTGCGTGTTTTGTCTCTCTCTTTGTTACACAAGGATTTATGAAAACTAAGTGTTTATTATGAGGAATTTCAAGACCATGTCCTAAACATAACCTTTTACACGATATTCTTGCTTAATGTTACGGTTTGCGTATACAGAAAATCGAAATAGAATGAAGAAAACCCGAAAATCACCACGTGGTCAGCAGGTTGGTGATGCGTGAACCCATTACCCTGCAGTCGTGAGCCCACACCTTATCCTGAAAATCTACGTGGCCAACCTTACACCTAAATAGGGGTCAGTTTTCCCTAGAAAGTCCTAAACATAACCTTTACATCCTCACAATCTCTACCTTTACTAAATTTGTGCGCGTTACACTGTCAAATTCTGATAAGAGTACGTAAACAATGCGTAAAAACACGTGATGTCATAATTATTATTATTTATTATGTAACAACTTGCATAGTTACTATTGTCACGTCATACTTATGTGCACACCTACATATTAAGTCACCACGGCCAGGATTTTATGTTAAAAATATCATAAAATATGTAGAAAAAAAAGCACAATGTATGTTTCGTATGTTTCGTCATGAATACGCCTGGCCCTATTCCCCATCATCTGACTGCCCTATTGTGGAATCGGCCTAACTCACGACTGGCTTAATTTAAAGGCCCCCTTAGTGCTCACGTGGGGTTAGGATTATAGTCGACCCCTATAACACTTGATTATTCCGTTTTATATGAATTCCATGTTGTACGAGTCACTTAGATTTTACAAATACGTGAGCCGTTCACAGCCCGGTACACGTATTTTTAAAATCTAAGTGACTCGTACAACATGGAATTCATATAAAACGGAGTAACCAACAGTGTTATAGGGGGGTCGACTGTTTTCTTACTTTGTTTTCACACTTTCTTTATATATGTTTGTAATTTCATCCTTTATTTCATTTTTATATAAAAATACTTATTCTAATTTGTTTTAAAATACAGGTAGACGTCCTATAACGCTGTAGATACGTTCCTTGAAAATACCGCGTTGTTGGAAATCGCGTTATAGAAGACACCAACTCAATACAAAAACTGGGATTCGGTTCTAAAAAAGGAGAAAAAGTTGGCGTTTGAATGGCGTTTTTTGAATTTTTTTCAAACCAGCCATTGCTAGCCACGAATTTAATACCGGTTTCATCAACTGACGACTGTCCCATTTGTTTTAAATAATCAAATATTTTTAAGGCTTTGTGTTTAAGTACAGTTTTATTTAAATGTTAAATTCCTTTCTTTTCATTTGGCATTGTTATGGCTAAAATTTTTTCAATCAGTTTTGTGGACAGTAAAAATCGCAAAAACTAACTTTTTTTTACTATGTTGTTAAAAATATACACCCAATAGAAGTTTATACTGTATTTTGGACCATTTTTTTGTTGTCCCCACTTATTGAAACAGTATAAATGATGGAAAATTTAGTGATATATTTGAGTGTTTACGGTAACTGATGCACATCTATCTAGAAATCGGTCTTCCCCTGAAACTTTCAAGGGAATAAATAACACGCCAATGGCGACAAAAAGCTGTTTTCAAGGATATTTAGCTCTGTATGCCGAACTGCTGCTCGTATCACGTGATCCGTTGCGATTTTTCTTGTTATGTGAAAGATAATTCGTTTCTAAATACCGTAAACCGCGTTGTAAAAGTACTGCGTTGTAAAAAAATTCCCATATTTTTCCAACCGCGTTGGAGCGAAAACTCGTTGTAAAGGCACTGCGTTGTAGGAGGCCTACCTGTACTTGGTTTTACATGTAATCGTATGGGGGAAAAATGATTCACCTTACGACATTTTCATGATACGATCTCAGTTTCGAAACGGATTAATTTCGTATCCTCTGGTACCACTGGTATTATATTTAAGGAGTTGACACAATCTAATTATTGTACTTCATTTTTTAATGATTGTTATTATGTTAACTTCTCTACCCTAACACCGATTCGTATGAATGAATTGTATATGATGAAATCCCTTTCAAACGGATCTTACTGTAATTTGATTACTCTGTTATTTTATGTAACTTTATCCATATAAACATTTCCCTGGTAATGGCGTAATGCTTTCTGCAGGATCAGGATGTATGCATGTTGTTTGTGCAATAAAAACAATGAATGTAGTTGTTTTGCCGCAACACAACACCCGAAAGAGTGAAGAGAGGTGTTGGAGATCGACAAAAGAATAAACAATCAAATAGATTAACAAATGATAAAAAAAAATAAACAATGTGAAAGCTATTTTATTTTCAAATATTTTAATAATAAATATTCTACAGTAAGTAATAAAACAAACCGTACACGAAAAGAAACAATAGAATTATATGCAAAAATATTTATTTTTATAATTACAATTATTCTATACATTCATCCTAGATGAATGATGATAATACAACTTTAATAATAGTTATTCTCTTGGATCAAATAATATATTTAAGCTTTATACATATTTATTAACAGACAATGCAAGTTGTGAAACATTTATAAAGTTTTAGAGAGATATTAACGCTTTAGAACATATACCATGGATATGAGAAATATGAAGGACGAGAGGGATAAAGGTTGGGCATGGATAATCGCTTTTGCTTGTTTCGTCTCTGCCTTTACTTCTCAAGGATTTATGAGAACTAAAAGTGTCTATTATGAGGCATTCCAATCCAAGTTGGATTATAGTGCTGCTCAAGCAACTTGGCCCTTCACCCTGATGACTGCATTGATACAAATGGCAGGTAAAAGACTATAAAACATCTTAATTAAATTTAAGTACTGTTTGAAGTTAATAGTATATTTCGGCCATAACAGTAGTGTATGTATATGTAATTTCATATACGTACGTACAATATTAATGTGATCTATTGTTGTTCGGAAAACACTATGATGGTGCCAAATTATTAGAAGTTCTGACTTGGCTTATTGTATTTTCGCAAAATTTAATATATGAATTAAGGATGCACCGATAAACAAAATGGCCGATTACCGATTAATTGGGCGATTAGTGTTAATAATTTATTGCGTTAATAGTGTGAGATCTTGTAGTTAATTATAACGTGGAAAAAACTCAATTTTCTCTGCCTGGTATTTCCATCTCCAGGTAAACAAAAGACATCGAATATCCTCGCAAAATCAACAATCTCTTCCTTTGTTTGGGAAAGTTTCTAAGATAAATCGCAACATTTAATTATTGACCCGTAGAAACTTTGACATTGTTTAAAAAGCTGAAGTATTTCTGTGTCTAATAAAACAAACTGCGTCATTCT
Source organism: Centruroides sculpturatus (assembly GCF_000671375.1). Classification (NCBI taxonomy): domain Eukaryota; kingdom Metazoa; phylum Arthropoda; class Arachnida; order Scorpiones; family Buthidae; genus Centruroides; species Centruroides sculpturatus. Next base: position 237,111 of record NW_019384882.1, read on the forward strand.
AGCTTCAATAGAACCCGCGATGTTTAAGTTAAAAGTTTTGACTATGACAATGGAATGTCAATTTACACGTGATGTCGTATCTTCGGCTCCCCGGTGTGATGCACGCTATGTACTTTTTATTAATATTAATATTATATTAATATTTCCAGCTAATGTCCTAGAAAGACGTTGGGCACACGTGTTAGACTTAATTATAGCTTTGTAATCACTGGAAACCGATTTAGCGGTAATAAACGAACCGAGATTTCAGTTTAACGTTTCGCAACGCAATGGGGACCATAAGATCGGTAAATAAATAAAATAAAGCAAAAAAATCATTCAAAAAAAAACATAATGTTCCTCAGTAACAATGGAGGCTCATGTCCAAAAACAAGCTACTTTTTAACTCCTACTCGCTAGAATTCTATATAGTACATGTTGCAAAGAAACTTGAAACAACAAAAAGCCCTGGTCACATAGATAATAAAATTCCTACGTTGAGCCCATATCAATGGTCTCTCATTGAAAAAATTGTTCTACTTTTAAAACCATTCGAAGAAATTACTGTGAAAGCCAGCAAACGAGAAACCACCTTATCTTCAATAATTCCCACAATAGAGATTCTGAAACTATTCTTATCAAAAGCAAAGAGCAGTAGTTCCTTTATTGGCATTAATACCACAATAGAAGAACTAAAAAATTAAAAAGAAAATTTCAGCATAAATAGAAAACAAGTCTTTTCTTGTCATCTTTATTAGATCCAGCATCTTCCATTGAAAGTGAAAGAATTTTCAGTACTGGAGGTAACATTTATGAGCCAGCAAGAAATAAGTTATGCCCTGAAAATAGTGAAATTCTCATGTTTTTGCATTACAATTTAAAGGGTTTTACAGTTTGAATATTATATTTTTATTTGTTTGATATGTTTAACACCTTTAAACCTATTATAACATCGAACCTAATAAAGATAAAATTATTGTAACCTTGGCATATGATCAAAGATTCCATTGAAATATGTGTAATACTTCTACTAATTTGCATATATTTTGTAGGTGTTTTATTTTCGCACCTTATATATTACTTAACAATAAGGAAAGTGGTAATTATAGGAAGTATCCTGTCTGCAACAGGTTGCATCATGTGCTATTTTAACACACATTACGTTTACATTCTTCTTGCTCTCGGCATAGTAAATGGTAAGTAAAGATATTATTTACATTTTTAGAGTATAATTTTAATAAAATTGCTACATTACAGGTATGGGAACCGGATTATTTTATGCATTTAATCCTGTTATCGTCAGCATGTATTTTAATCGATATAAAACTATAGCAATGGGCATTGCAACATGTGGATCTTCTATAGGATCCTTTGCGCTGGCTCCTTTAAGTTTAATCCTGATAGAAAATTATGGAATTGAAGGTAGTTTATTGATTCTAGGAGGAATTGTACTTCAATGTCTACCAGCTGCCTGTCTTTACCGTCAACCGAAGATGGCTAACGACATTCAGAAATCACCTTGCAACAATTCAAATTCCAAAGAGGAAGATGGAGTATTTAAAATAATTTGGGATATTATCAAAAATCCTCATTTTTTGATTATTGCATTTACGTTTTCTATGTACAATTTATTTATGTATACGTTGCAAACTATTACAGTAGATTACGCAATGACAAAAGGCGTGAAGAAATTGACTGCAGTCTTTTTTGTATCTGCCAATGCACTTTCCGATTTTATTGGACGTTTTGCAGTGGGTTGGTTTTTAGAGTTTAGACTTATTAAAAAAGTTACATTTGTTACGATATGCTTCTTTTGTTTGGGAGGATTAGGATGTGCTCTTCCATATTTATGGGAATACATAGGATTCATGATCGTTTTCTGCGCACTTGGAGTGTTCTTTGGATGTCTGCGAGTAGAACAATACATTCTACTCTCCGAATACATGGACATGGAAAAACTACCAATCGCTGTGGGACTGTGCAATTTCACTGTAGGATGTGTGTTATTTTTGCAAATTCCTTTACTAGGTAAGAAGTTCAAATATACAGGATGTCTCAACTTTGGAACTACAGGAATAACTCCTGTAGTTCCAAACTTTGTTGATTTTCGTTTGTTAAATTACACATAAAGCATGGAGCTGAGTAAGGAGTTATTTTGATGATGTGGATCCACAGTCGAAGAATTTAACAGGTTGTATTCAGCTTTCCCAGCATCTGTTAAACCAGGGGTGGTGGTCAACCTTTTTGTTTCTCTGGGCCGCATTGGAAGAAGTCAAAGATTTTTGGGCCAAAAGTATATATAATATATATTTGTGGCCCAATATACAAGTATATTTAAGGATTAGCATATCTAGATTATAAATATAAGTATTAAATCTTTATCACGAAAAAGGATATTTTAAAAAATTATTTCTTCGGATACTTTCAATTTTTACTTAGAAATAGATAAATTTATTATAAAAATATTATAAAATTTATTTCAAAAACACAAATATTTGTTCTATTTGGATCTCTAATTAATAAAAAGAGACGAAACACCATTTTAAAGTGCATTTTTATTCAAAAGATTATAGACCCAAATGCGGAGAAAATAGAGAAAGGACAAAAGGTAAAGAAGTGAGAAAGGTTGGAAAATTAAGGGTTAATATTTGCAAAATAAATCTATTTAACCTTTCTGACTACTTTTTATCATTCGTTCTTTTCACCCTTTTTCCAAATTTGGGTCTATAATCCTTTTAGTCACAACTCCAGTTTTATTTAGTAATCCTTCCTCATTCACACATCCAGGGCCCTGCCGTGCTATGATGCAGAGATGCGGCCGCATCACGCGGCACCGTGAGGGAGCGACATAAAAAACATTTAAGGGACAGAATTTCAAAGACTTGCATCATACTTAGAAAATCTACTGCAAGGCCCTGCACACATCTCCAAGTATTTGAAAATATCAATATTTCCTTTCAATTGAAAAATAAAATATAAACAAATATTTACGGCTTTGTGAAACTTCTTTTTTGAGTTTATGCCGTTGAAATAAATAAATAATACAAAAATTAAAACATTTGTCAGTTTTGTTTACACGTTTATTGGGCCGCATGCGACCCGCGGGTTGGACACCCCTGTGTTAAACTTTTCATGCTGACTGCAAATAACTTGAATTCTTTCCTCCTCAATCAGCGTCATGCTCTATTTGGAATAGAATAAACAAAGATCAACATAACTCCTGTGGTTCCAGACTTATGGGACATACACACATATACAGGAACACACATAACTGTATGTATATATATATATACACAATGGTAAATTTTACAATGTTATCTGAACAATGTTCATATTGTCAGAAAATTCGCATACATAAACTACATACTAAATTTAGTGCATCCATTTTAAAACTAATCGATATTTTAAACGCTTGTGCTAGTTGCAACGGTGAAAACAATGCTTAAATATCTTTCATTCAGTTGAATGCTAAGATACGTTTTGGAAAATTTGTAGCAAATTATTAACTGTGAACGGGCGTTAAAAATGGGTATGAAGAAGGGAGGAAAGTATCAATAATTTGGTTTAGTTTAATCGGATACGAAAACGAAACACGTGGACGATGTACCAAAGAGGAGGAACCTCTCAGGAGAACTTACTATGAGAAACTGGACCATATTAAGATGTTACAAACGAGAATAAATCAGGAAAACTATGTGGCCAGTCCGTTATTCAAAGCATAAACTCGCGACTACCAGTGTTCAGAGGTTTTATCCACTCCGCAACTGACGGGCGCGACGCCATGTTGAATACATGCAGTGAAGAGACATTGCGTCAATGGACGTAAGCCAACCTTTTAACCAAGCCTGCAGACTTTAGATGTCTTTTAAAACCATGTTTACTAAGAACTTTTTATTTACACAATGGTATGCAAAGTTAAAGGTTAACATGAGGATTGCCTGTTTAATTGCACTGACCTGTATTTTTTTCAGAGGGTATCGGTGACTGGATAGAGATATAGAGATGACATTATGCACTCTAAGTTAGGCTGTTCAGGAGAAATGCAACCAACCCAAACGATAATACCCCAAATAATTCGTCTGATGGAGGAGGATCTGAAATCTGAAGGTATTGTTTGAATGGATCGGCCAGTACATTCGTTCTGGATTGTTGTCCACAACTAGACATTGTCGCTGTCCCGAACCTATTAATTTTCATCAAACTTCTTGTCCTACATCGCAAATAATCTGCACACCAGTGTATTTTAGTACGTAGTTTATGTATGCAGATTTTCTTATATCAGTTCAGATGCACCCTGTATTTATACTTATACAGTAGACCCCCCTATAACACTGTTGATAATTCCGTGTTATATGAATTTGATGTTGTACGAGTCACTTAGATATTACAAATATGTGTGATGGCCTGTGAACGGCTCACGTATTTGTAAAATCTAAGTGATTTGTACAACATGAAATTCATATAAAACGGAATTATCAACAGTGTTATAGAGGGGTCTACTGTATATTTAATATAATTTAATTTTTTCTAAATTTATTTTACAGGATATTTTGAAGAAATCGATCGATACGATTATCTTTTTTATGTATTATCCTTTGCATTATTTTTATCGGCGTTTTTATGGATGTTGGAACCATTAATTCAGAAATGTCAACGAAAGACGAAACAAATTAATCTTACTTAATAGTTATTAATGTAGGTATTAAATTCAATGATAGATAAATATAAACAATAATTATAAATCCTTTAGTAATGTGTAAAAAAATGAATGTGCATAATAAAATTATGTATATAAAATGATATTGTTTATCGTTTAGTGACTCTTCAAAATGACAACAGATGGCGCGACATGAACGTAAAAAATAAATATTTTATTCCTTGTTGACTGTATTTAAACGAAAAGTAAATTAAGTAAAATATAATTATTATTATGTAATGCTATTATACACAGACATTCCTTGACTTACCAAGTAAAAAAAAATCCAATAACGAATTGCGTAACTTTCCCGGCAAAACGTTAATTATAATGAAAATTATGTGTGGCTCCATCTGTTATGATATTTTAAAAACTTTTTACATTATTAATTATTATAAAATAATAATAAAAAAAGCTTAATTTTGAGAGTAGATACGAATTTTATATGTAAAAAACAAAATTGTAAATGCTAATAATTAGTAAAATCTTCATTAAGTCCGATTCAACACGAAATACGATATACGACTCTCTATAACTTCCCACCCCCTCGACCTTTAACCACCAAAATTTAATATCATCGATTCCTCTAATACAATAACTTTCCTGGAAAATTTCAGAAATTTTTGACAAAAAACACAGGAGTTATTAAGCTTCAAAGTGAGTGTCTCCACCCACACACTAGCATACAAACGTACAGAAAAAAACCCTAAATTTTTTTGTATTTCTCAAAATTTTTAGATTCCCGATTCCTAAAATGTAAAAGTCTTCGGGTGGGGGTCATTTTTTTTGGCTGATCGACATAATTTCCCAGCTGTTATATATAATACTTCACCCCTATTATGTATAATAGATGGGAAAGTAAAAGGACACAAAAGGAAGAGGAGGAAGATAATGATGGGAAAATAATTATCATATTTTTAAAATTATAATCCAATAAATAACGAAATATAGTTGTTATCCTAATAGATGTATGTTCTTCCATCGAACATATATGTAAATACAGAAATAAATTAATATAAAATACGTCATGACTAATGCAAAACATTAAATTGAAATATTGTTAATTAGATAAATAATATAATAAATAATTAAATAATGGCTATGATTTATTTTTCTATATTTTGAGTAAAAGTCAGTTCCGTGATGTATGCAAAATAATAAAATATTTAATTATATTTAAATATTTTTCAATTGAAAGACAATTCTACGTTGGAAATTCCCAATTTTTTTTTCTAACAATCGAACACAATATAAAGTATTATACTTGAATGATTAAGAAATTCCTGTGTAAATTCGGTGTGTAATACGAGGTGATTCGTAAAAAATTCTGAATGTATTTAATTTTTTTTTAAATAATATTTTAACTGATTTTTCGGTTAAAACATGAAGAATTAATTCCTCTTCTTGCTCATAAATTCATTTGAAAATTCCTAAAGTTTCCGGGTTCGATTCTGGATCCAACAGAGCGATAAGATGCCAGCATAACTGCTCGGCCATTCTGCTGTTAAAATTCTTCTTAAACTTACATTGTCTTTTATATTTCACTGAATTACTTGAAGATGATGCCCTTTATAATATTGTAGAAGGTTAGACCCATTACAAATAAATCTAACCTTCTATTAAGGGCATTTGTAATGAGTCTAACCCTCAATGGGGTTGGCCAGTATTAATTGGAAACGGCACCTCGATTCACATTAATAAAACTAAAATTAGTATTTTAATTTTTTAAAGCAGAACAGAAATTATATATTTCCCAACGTAAAAAAATATTATTATGAAATTTCCATTGTGAGAGGATTAAGAATTCACAATACCTTAATTCAACTTAATAATGATACAACAGTTATAAAAATTATTTTAGAATGGAAAATTTATATATTCACACCCTAAAGACATTTTTATTTCATACCCGTAATGCTGATTTGCAGAATTTATTAAATAATTGGTTGAGAAAGTGTAAAATGAGGGACTAGACAATAAGGAAAGTCAAATTCTAAGATTAAGCGAAGACGAGCCACTTCGATCTCTCCCATGGAAGCTAAAGAAGTGGATAAGGACGAGAGAGATAAAGGTTGGGCATGGGTTGTCGCTTTTGCAGCTTTTGTATCCACTTTTACTACTTTAGGATTCATGAGAACGAAGAGTGTCTACTACGAAACTTTCAAGATATGCTTGAATTACACTAGCGAGGAAGCAACGTGGCCTTTCACTTTAATGACAGCGTTGATACAAATGTCAGGTAAAATGCTTTTTATCTTTCACTCTTTCTACACACTGGACACCAGGAGAGCCTTTTATTCATACCCATTGTGGCTTCGGCCAGGCTTACAATAGAAGCAACCGGGTGGTGAGGGATGGGCTCACCTTATCCAGGACAAAGCATCCTCGAAAAGAAAATGCTTGAGGGTTTTTCGAGGGTGGTCGTCCAGATGTTTTGTTCATCTTCTTTGAAGCTTAAGTCCTATGCGTTTTGTTGATATTTTCTGAAATTTTGCAGGGAGGTTTATGTATTAGGGGATTAATGCTATTAAATTTTTGTTGTTAAAGGTCGACAGGTTAGGGAGATAAAAGGGGTCGTGTCATATAATTCACTTGCTATGTTTACAACGTTAAGCACAATAATTTATATATTTTACAGGTATAGTGTTTTCTCACTTGATATACTATCTAACAATTCGAAAATTGGTAATTATTGGAAGCATCTTATCTGCTGCAGGAAGCATAATGTGTTACTTTTCTACACATTTTATTTTCATTCTCATCGGTTTAGGTATTATAAACGGTAAGTCATAATAAGAATGCTGTTAACTATTAGAATTCTACAATAAAAATTACTATATAACTGCGTAATATATTACAGGTATAGGGACTGGATTGTTTTCAACATTTAATCCTGTTATAGTCAGCATGTACTTTAATCGTTACAAAACTACAGCTATGGGCATTGCAACATGTGGTGCATCTGTAGGATCATTCGCACTGGCACCATTGTCTTACCTTCTAATCGAAACATACGGAATCAGAGGAAGTTTCCTCATCTTAGGAGGAATCATACTTCAATGTTTGCCAGCTGCTTGCCTTTATCGTCAACCACAAATGGCCAAGGACATTCAGAAGTCTTCAAATAAAACATCGGAAACAGAAAAGTTAAGTGCCTTAAAGGTAACTTGGGAAATTCTTAAACATCCGATTTTTCTAATGATATCTTTTACATTTTCAATGTACAATCTATACATGTACACGTTGCAAACCATTATGGTGGACTACGCGATAATGAAAGGGATAAGTAAACTAACTGCTGTGTTTTTTGTGTCTGCTAACTCGATTTCCGATTTTATTGGACGATTTGCCATCGGATGGCTCCTAGATCTTGGAATCATCAAAAAAGTAACTTTTGTAGTGATATGTTACTTTTGTTTGGGAGGTTTAACTTGTTCTATGCCCTATCTATGGGAGTATATTGGATTCATGGTAGTATTTTGTGCACAGGGCGTATTTTTTGGCTGTTTGCGAGTAGAACAATACATTCTCCTTTCAGAATATCTGGATATGAATAAATTGCCTGTTGCAGTAGGATTAATGAATTTTATTATTGGAGTAGTCCTATTCCTTCAAGTTCCTTTAATAGGTAAGATTTTTAAATTATTTTGTTAAAATATTAAAAAAAAAAAATTTATTCAATTAAATTCTATTTCAGGATATTTTGAAGGAATAAATCGATATGATTATCTTTTCTTCTTATTAGCAGCTGTGCAATTTTTTTCTTCAGTTTTATGGATGTTGGAGCCTTTAGTTACGAAATGCCAAAAAAGAAACAGACAAATTACTCCTTTATAAACAATTATCACAAATCTAGAATAAGTTTTAAATGTTTAAATGTATTATAGATGTGAAATATGTACAACTTTAATAATTTCAATTAAAGATTTTTGTTTTTTAAACAGAAAAATATTGCAATTTTCCTTCTCTTTCATCTGTTTTAAATTCTTCATTAAATTTTCCAGTTGATAAAGTGCATTATAAGAGCTTTCAAACAAGCTTCTCTGCTTTCACGGTCATATGACTTATATGGAACAATCATACTTTATGAATCAGAATATGGTGTGTAATTTGGTCCTTTGATCCTTTGATCCTTTGATCCTTTGGTCCTTTGATCTCAGCCAAAAGGCCTTTTGGCTAAGATCAAAGGAGAGGTTTTGGTATCTGCAGTGAATGGCGTAGCAGCCACTCTGCGGCTGGGAAGCTGTCTGCTCCTTGCCTTTGATTGAGGCCAGCGAATCACAGGAATTGGCCTAGCTTGTTTTTTGGGTCAATTTTTCAGTTTCTGTTAGCAATCTTCCGTCGTGTTCCATCGTTGGTCTATCTAATGGCTAAGGAAGGACTCGCTTTCTAAAAATTATCTACTTACTTATTTTACTAGTAATGTTCTATTAATTAACTGAAGAATTTTGAGTATCATTTCAAGAAGAAAATCAATCATAAATATAAATTATATAAATTTTTATTGTGAACTAAATGAAAATAAGTTTAGAATCAAATTACGTAATCAGATCAGCCTACGTGAGGTGTTTACTGGGAGTGATTCATATCCTGACACGACACATTATTTTCAGAATTAAATTTATTCGAATGGTCTGATATCACTTCCTGTCTTGGCTTATAACAAATAATATTTATATAAAAGAAATCTTATAATATATGACATCCTGAACAACTTCATCTATTCGTGGCACGCAATACGAGGAAAACATCTCTTAACGACTTTGCTGAAAAAGATCTTGATCAAAATGCACCCGAAATACGTTCCAAGAATTTTTGCAATTACTTGATACTGAGAAGCTATTATAGGAGATCTTACCATTTATCAATTCGAGCGGGATTAATTAATGGAGTTTTTGCAAGAGGTATGCAAGGTTACAGAATAATCAGATAAAAATACAAGTTAGAGTACTGGGATTACAGAAAACGAAGATGCTAAACTGAGAGAAAAAGCATTGGATTATTGGAATAAACGCAACACCTGACTCGCGAGAAGAGTTTCCGTGGAAAACTGGTCCTTATTTAGGTGTTAGATACGTAAAGAAAGCATGGAAAAGTCACATAGCCTACCAGTTGGTCGGGCGCAAATCCGAAACCAACTGTCAGAAAAGTGGTTTTATTCGTTCGGCTATTAGTAAGCTTTGAGAAGGAATGCTGCCGAAAATGCTGAATCATAGAAAACAGCATTGATCTTACTAACTGTTTTGATTGTAATGAATTTATTATTAAAAAAATGGCTTTTATGAAAACGTAATACATAAAGATACAATTTATTTCCTTTTCTCTTTGTATGATTTTGGTATGCATACGATTATGTACAGTATACAGCTGTAGGAGTCTACAATATATGCTCATATACATGCATTGTGTTCATTTGAAGTTGTATTAGCGACAAAACTATTAGTTTAGATAAATATACTAAAATAAATAATTTTAAAGCGTTATGATTGATTATTTTTCTCTAGGTACAGTTATGGATGCCAATAAAAAATATGCGTGCCAATAAAAAAAATTTTTAATAAATTTAATATAATAAATAAACGTTTGACACATAAAACAATACTTTTAATAAAATAATTTTATCGTTTCTTTTAAAAAATAAAATTTTCGAAAACATAAGCGGTCCATTGCGAAATAAGTACGATTAATTTAACAATGATTTAGAGACGTAGGCGGAGAATAAATAGAAAATATACAAAAAAAAAACAGCTCCGCCTACTTTATTTTTTCAACCAATCTTAATTAAGATATAAAATTTAAAAAGTTTACCTATCGCCATCTATTGATAAAATATTACAACAAAATCTATTTTAAAATAATAAATATTTATATTTGTAATTTAAATTCGCAATAATATAGAAATTTATTAATGTCACCTATTCTCGGCAGATGGCACTGTTAAAAACTTTTAATAATTCAAAAATAAAATAAAATAAATAAATAAAATAAAACTTAAAATTTTAAAAANTAATTAAAAAATATAATTAAATAGCTTTTAAATTATTTAAAACTATAAAAAGTTAATTTCATTATAAAGATTTTTATTATAATAAAATGGCGAATTTTCTTTTAAGTTTTATAGAATTAAAAGGAAAAAAAAAAGACGTTAAATTTTTATTATTTATTATTTTATATTTAATAAACATTATATTATAGAGAATTAACAGAGGAAGTGTTTTTAATAATATTTATTTAGCTGTCTTTACTATAATGGCTGAATACACTTTAACACAACTGTCGTGTCTTATTTTCTCGACTTTTTCGTATTAATTTATCTGTTAAAAGTTGACAGAAACTCACACAAATTAAATTTATTAAGATTAAATGCGATAAAGTAAAATTTAATACAGGGTGGCCCAAAAGTCGGTTAACCGAATTGGTAGAAACTCAACGTAACAGGTTAACTCACTTTTGGGTCACCCATACTTTCAAATTTACTCTAAAAATTTATTATCATTATTTATTTATTTTTTTTTAAAGTAAATTCGAATTATTTTAAAGCTCCGTACTTTATTTATTTTTCTTTTTTAGTGGAATTTCTTATCTAAATTAATAATTATAACCTATTCACAGTTGAAAACTAGGGAATTTACTAATGAAATTCATATCAAAAGGGTATTATTATTATTAAGTTAATTCGATAATTTAAATTTCGATTTTTTGTAATTGATTTATTTTTAAAAAAATTCAAAAATTCAAAAATTCAAATCGAAGGCTCGTGATTGGTCGAATTTAAAAAATCGTTAACAATAGAGATAATTTAAATTTTAAATTGTAGGCTGATGATTGGATTTTTAAAAAAAATCGGTGTCTAATAAAATAAAAAAAATAATTTAAATATTTAAAATTTATTTAAAAAACCCATAAAACTACATTTATTAAAATGAAAAGGTAAGTGAACAAAATGGATGCTTGCTTTTTTTTTTATTAAATATTTTATCAAATTTTCCTTAAACTGACCTAATTTAATTCTTAATGTTTTCCTCCAACTGTTTTGCAGCAGGTAAAGGGTTTAATTTATTTTATTTTTTTATTTTTTTAAATAAATATACAAGTGTCAGGTATCTGCTCGAATTGGAACAGAGAGAGAAGGGAATAGAAAAAAAAAAGACAAATAAAAAAATAATATTATTGTAAACGATTTTCCTATAATTCAGAAAAAAAAAAACATTATTTATCGAATTAAATGATACGTTTCTATGTTTATTTTATCATTCCATCTACATTTATCAGAGGGGAGAGGAGAGATATTAACCTATGTGGCCTCTGTGGTTTGGCTTTGCCATCCATAACGCTACCAGAACCAAGGCATTTCAAGGTTATCCTAACTTTCAACGTGACAGTATTACTCAATAAAAGAAGGATTTAAGATAAAACTGAAGTACAGAATCAATACTTAATACAAAGAACAGGATACTTTGCAGTATGATTTTGTGCCTGATTTTTTTTTTTTTTCAATTTATAGAAGAATTTTTCTTAAAAAATGACATTAAAAATTCTATTTAGATTACTTTGCAATGCTTTTTTTAAATTATAAATCATAATTATTTATATATTCATTAAAGAAAAGTGCATTTACATGTTTACTTCTTCGTTCGGTTGATAAAAATTTCGATATATTTTTTTTTTTTAATAATTTATTTATGAAGTAAACTTATTTATTTATTTATTTTGTTAAAGTATTTATTATTTTTTTTATAAAATAAAGTTTTTATTTAAAAACTTTTTGTTTGTTTAAAGCTCAGTTCGATGATCGAGAGANAATTATAAATCATAATTATTTATATATTCATTAAAGAAAAGTGCATTTACATGTTTACTTCTTCGTTCGGTTGATAAAAATTTCGATATATTTTTTTTTTTTAATAATTTATTTATGAAGTAAACTTATTTATTTATTTATTTTGTTAAAGTATTTATTATTTTTTTTATAAAATAAAGTTTTTATTTAAAAACTTTTTGTTTGTTTAAAGCTCAGTTCGATGATCGAGAGAGACGTATATCCCATCCAAGTGTATGAAGTACAACAACCTAAGGCCTCAGGGTCGGACAGTGGCTTCAAGACGACGCCAACAAGACCAACATCAGGTATGACAATAGCTCATGGCAACATCCACTCGGGAGTCATAACGATACCTTTTTTGGTGAACCAACAAACCAGTTCGTAATTTGGAAAATGACCAATCTAAACGATCTGTTTGTTTTTCACATTGTCACCATCCTTCTAGCAAATCTATAAAACTCTTTATCAACTTCATCTGATGGCTGTATTTTTTTTTTTCTTTGATATCTTCCTCTTCTCCGTGTCTTTTATGATTTTGTTTGCGGTTTTTCTTTCTCTAAAACCATTTTTTTTTTGTCTGTTTAAGTATTGATGAAGGGTTACATCCATTGACAAAGGATCAATTCTTAGTAATTATCCACAGTTAAAAAAATAGGGTGCAAGTTTGTACGATGCAAATGAGGAAAAAACGCGAGTTTTTACACAAATAAATTATGTAAAACACTAGAAAAGAACGTTAATATTATTCAACGTTGATCGGAGAAATATTCTTAGAATGATTATTATGTTTAATAGATGATGTATAATGAGGAAAAAAAATCAGTAAAAATAAAGGATAATATTTACTCTATTGGAAAGATATAATGATTTCTAAGTACAGTACTTGGATAATGCTAATCAAATTATTATGAGGAAGTAAATCGTGTTTGAAGATAGTGAAGAATTTTATATTCTTTCAAAAAATTCCTATCTTTGTGATATTTTCTTGGAATTGTCAAATACGATTAATGCTAACTCTAACCATACATTAGAATAGAATTATCATCATTAAAAACCATCATTAACAATAAGAAAAAAAAATTATATATTTAATATTTACAACAAAATAAATAATATTAAATATTTCTTAGAAAGTTAACGACTTGTTAAGTATTTTTTACAAAGCAAATTTCATTTGAAAAAAAGTTCACTTGTATACATTTGCAGTCTTTAAAGTCTATATTATATACTTTAAGCACGATTTGTAAGAATATATAAGTGCATTTTATTATAGAGTTATGTAGAAAAGTAGCATCTAGATCACCTTTATAGAAGAAGATTCTAAATTTAGTATTAAAGTTTAATCTTAGTAATGTAAGGTTGAAAATTAGTGGCATTTATCTGCTGCTTAAGACCCGAGTTATGGCTACAAGTCTAATATTGTTTGTAAAACTTCTTATTTAAATCGTCATAAAGAACTTTCCACCAAACTCTAGACAAAGGATAAAGCTTTATGTGTATAATGAAGCTTTACATAAGTACTGTATAGATATAAAAGTTTATTATACAGCTTACATATATTTAGAGCCTATTACTCTTGTGTATAAACTCTAAACACACTTATATATAAAGCTTTAAATACGTAGAATACTTCATTATTTATTCTAAAAGTAAATACTATTTTATCATCATCATCATCATCATCATCATCTGTTATGATATTCACCTATAAGTTTACTATTATTTTGAGATAGGAGCGGTAAACTATTTAATTTCATCAACTTTTTGATTTATAAACTTAACTATCATCATCATCATGAAATGTTGATGAGGTATATTAAATAAATTAATGGTTAGAAAAGATTTACAACGATCAATACTTACGAAATTAAATAGACCCTGTCGTTTTTTAATTGAAGTGTCAGGATGATTAATTACAAAATTATAGATTTTTATATTTAAAGAGTGTTTAAATTTGATTATAAATAAAATTAGATGATAATTATTGATATATTCTATAAAAATTTCAAAAAATACATTCTTTATATACTTCATTAATGGACGAAAATAATGAAGAATGTATTTGGTAGGGGTGTACACTACAGTCGACCCCCCTATAACACTGTTGATTTTTCCGTTTTATATGAATTCCATGTTGTACGAGTCACAGCCCGGCACACGTATTTGTAAAATCTAAGTGACTCGTACAACATGGAATTCATATAAAACGGAAAAATCAACAGTGTTATAGGGGGGTCGACTTTAATACGNTTTACTCGGTTGAAAACATGCGAAGAATTATATTAAAAAGTCCGAAAAAAATATATATTTTATAGAGAATTTAAAAGAAAAATGTATACTTTTTAAAATAATTTATTGCTAAACTGTATTTTTTAAAAAATAAATTTTATCAAAGATACTAAATTATAATGCCAACGGACATTGAATAGCATGTTTATCAACATTAATGACCTTGCAGTGTATAGAATATAATTATAAAAAAAATATATATATATATAAAATTTATTTTTTAAACAATAAAAAAATAGCAATAATATTATTATTTAGGAATTTTTAGAAAAGAAATTTATTCATTCTTTCCAAAAAAAAAAAAAAAAATTCTATCCTTCAGAACTGAATTATTGTATGCAGCTTAGTGATGTCTATTGTTTCCAAATACCCGACTAGAGCTTTAAGATTAAACAAAAGTTAAAAAAGGACAAAAATATTGTCATGGTCAAACGATAAGAAACCTGTTTTCACTTCATGAGAAGACGTCGTTTAAAACTTTACCCTTTCATTTGTCAGTCGAAATAACTTGTGTGAAAGGAAGAAAGAAAAGTTCATGTCTGACATCCTTTACCACAAGAATTCCATACTCACTAAATATGTGTGATTTTTATAAATAAATAAATAAATAAAAATCCAACAGTAATTATCATAAATTGTAATTAAAATATCTATAATAAACTTCAATATTTTTATATTAAAATAAGTGTTATTTATGTCTCTCAGTTTTTCTTTTGGATAGGACAAAGTATGATTCTATAAACACCCCTATTTAACCATAAAAAAATAGTAAAAATTTCCTATTTTTTTTAAGTTTATTCTGTCATATTCTAGTTAATATTCATTTACAGCATATTAACTAGCCTATTTATCATATATTTCTTAGTAATATTTATCCATAAAGTAAACGAACCATAGGTTAAAAACCAAAACCAACTTCATTAGACACTATGTTTAGAGTAAAAAATATCACAACAACGAAATATAGCCTATAAAAAGCAATACACTATACAATCATGAGTATTATGTAGATAAGGAAAAAAGTTATTCAAAGTTTTTCTAAGGAGAAAAAAAAAAAAAGATTAATTATTCACAAAATTTCTTTGAAGAAAGCAGCATCCTCGAGTTGTTTACGGACGTTGATTTCTTATTATGAAGCACGTATCCAGACTGTATAAATATGATGTTAACATGTTGGCTAAATGATGTAAATATAGGTGTGGTATTTTCTTTACTTTTTTTTTTTTCTTAGCACGTGTACAATTAGTTGACTTATCCAGTTTTTCATAAAACCATCGTCAATCTTATCTATCAGTTGGCTCCAGACTCGGACGTTTGAGATGCTTCATTTGCATGCAACCCAACGGCTTCTTCCAGCATATTTCATACATTACTCATACAAGAATTCGAAGTATCTAACTACTATCCTAAAAAGGATCGTTAAATTATATATTTTCCCTTAAATCCTTAATAAATTTAAGGTTTTTTTCGAACGAAATTTCAAGCAAGTAACTGGAATTTTTAGTCGAAGTTCTTCAAGAAGAGCTGCAATTTTTGTTCTATGGTTGCTGTTCTTTTCGAAGAGCTACAACAAAAATTGAGTGAGAGAGAGAGAGGAATGACAGAATTACTTTGAAGTTAGATAAGATCATTTTGAAGAAACGTGGCTTCCCCGAGTCTATTATTCGCGATAAGATATCAAAGTAAGGCCTGTCTGTGGCACGTGTATTGGAACCACCCAACATTCTCTGACCATTTAAGCTCGACTGACCTTGAAAAGGCCACTACACTTTTAATTATTGATGTCATGTCGATTCGATATAAGTCTTTCGATAAATCTTTTAAAAAAAAAAATATATATATATATCCCTTATCAAAGTTACATAACTCAGTTGAAGATTGTTACTCTTAATAACAATTTTTCTAAATTACCTGGAAGAATAACAACAAAATTGAATAAATAAATAAATAAAATAAACTATGTATAAATAATTTACTTTAAGAATCATCGTAAAAAGTTAATTGCAATACTTTAAAAAAATAAAAACTTATCGAAGTTTAGATCACTTTATTATGAATTATATAACCATTTTCTTTTTTTTTTTTTCATAAATTCATCACGACTTATCTTCTCAGGAAGTTATATGTTATTATAACAATAGATAATTTTTTTATGGTTAATAACTACCATTCTTTCGAGTATTTCCCAACCTATAACGTTACGAAAAAAATCTCAATACGTTTTACGAATATCCTAAGCGATCGCGAACTACCGGTTGGGAAGCTAAACTCTTGATAAACTAAATTATTCTTAATAAAAAAAAACACATAAATTATTGGTTAATTTAGTTTTCTTAACTCCCATTCTACTTATAATTCTCTATATATAAGTTTAAACAACATTAAATAATAATTTATAAGGTTTTTTTTTCTTCCATCCCTCCTTTCTTTTATAGTAAGTCGAACAACAAGACAGTTAACCTAGCATTTGTGTAGAAATATTTAAAAATTAGCAATTTTTCAAAGGAAAATTTTTATCTTCCTGTTCTCGATATATTCAAAATTATAGATTTATTCACTTATAATTGATTTAAACAAGCAAAAGTACACAACTTATCTAACAATTCTACTACAGTCGACCCCCTATAACACTGTTGATAATTCCGTTTTATATGAATTCCATGTTGTACGAGTCACTTAGATTTTACAAATACGTGTGCCGGGCTGTAAATGGCTCACGTATTTGTAAAATCTAAGTGACTCGTACAACATGGAATTCATATAAAACGGAATTATCAACAGTGTTATAGGGGGGTCGACTGTAATTTTCTATCTTAAAAAAACAACATAGAATCGATTAGAAATCTTAATTTAATTTTTTAATTAAGTAACTACACGTACAGAAATAAAAAAAATATATATATATTTATTTCTTTATCTTATCTAAATTTAGACATTTTTCTTATCAGATTATCGAGAAAGAAAAGAAAAGAAATAGCCATTGTTGAAGGTTAGAATTAAGTAATCAAAACTAATGTCAGTTTAATTACTTTACTTAGTTACACGTCAAGAGAAGAAGGAGAAAATATGTTTGTTTTATTATTATTATTAGGAAGAACAAACAAGAAATTTTGTTATTTGTTCTTCCTAAAATTACTCTTCTTCCCTTTGTTCGTTCCTTTAAAATATTTCTATAGAAGATAATAATATTAATAAATACAAGTTTACGTGAGGAAAATGTCAATGAATTAACGTGGTTATTTTTAGAAATGAGTAGTTATAGGAGAGGATTTCTTTAGTTATTTTTAGAAAGGAATAATAATTATAGTGGAACACATCACAAAATTTTATTAAGTAATCAAAATATGCGTCAATTTAATTACTTGATTAACGAGTAATTTAATTACAGACTTTAAGAAGAAGAAGAAGAAGAAGAAGAAGAATTTTGAAAGAAGGAACGATAATGTTTTTAGAAATGAATATATTTCAAATTGTATGCAGACAGCGGCGCCAGAAATCTTAATCGATACACAAATACGAACAGGTTAAAATTACCTCCTCGTCAAAACTAAGGGTAGTTGATGTTAGAATAAGCCCCAGGTAATCATAGTCTACGAGCCAATCACTCTTATCTAAAGGAGTTGCAGGTTGTGAGGTCAGTCAAGAACAAGATGAGGTCTGTACAGGGTTTAGGCGGTCCAACTGAAGGCAATTGAACCCCCTTTAACGACAGTATTTGGAACATTGAATTGATTATGTACATCTTGTTATAGTTTAAATACCTTATTTTTACTATCGTTAGAACGATAATCGATATTTACTACTTTGTTTATCTTCGATTTTATAACCTCAAATTAAAAATAAATAAATAAATAAATAAAGTTTTTCTAAAAATATAAATATATATATTCGTTTAACTATGTTACATTTAAAATATTCAACTGGTTCGGGTCACTTTTTTTCTTATTAAAAAGTATAATAATACAGTATTAATAATATATATTTTTTGTTTTTTTTAAGGAAATTTATGATTTTTTGGTAGTTCTTTGTCTAAAATACTATATCTTAATGGGATTTAATGAGTGGAAACTTGGGATTTTTTAATACAATATTTTAAATTATGATATGTTTTATTAAATACTATAGTAATAAGTATTGAATAATAGAAAAATTTACCTAAAAATATTTATTTTTCAACATTTTTATCGTACTTTTTAGCATTTTCAGCGTGTTTTTCACCATTTTTAGCTCATTTTCCAATATTTCCAGCGTACTTTTCAACATATCTAACGCATTTTTCGTATTACAGTTTCGAAGAGCACATTGAATTTTATTTTAATTTAAAAAAAAAAAAATTATTTAAGATTTACATTCATTAAAATATGACAAACAACTTCATACAAATCAAAGAATAATTAATAAAAAAAATAATTTAAATATACTGAAAAACGTGCCATCAATATAACATATAATAGAACTAACAAAGGATAAAGTGCACAATAACTCGTCACATAATATCAAAAAATCTCACACAGTTTAGTGATAAATATCCTTAAAAAAATATCCAAAAAAAAAAATGAATATTCTTTTCTTGCGTTTTTTGAACCTAAGAGTTCAACAATATAATAATAAATATGAATACAAAATAGGCAATAAAGTATTAGTGTTAGACACGAATCAGTGATCCCGAATATATAATATTATCGAAGGTCAAAGTTCAACAGACGGAGATGATAGTTGAAAATGGGAAAGTTAAAAAGGAACCAGTCTGATTATGCCCGGTCAAGGTTCTTTCCGGGCAGACCTTGAAAACTCGAGTGATGTTTCTTGTTTTTATATATATATACATATATACATATTATTATTATTATTATTATTATTAATTCTCATTCCCTTCTCAATCTTTAGTTTTAAACTTTACTTCCCTCAGCAGTTGACTAACGGATGATTTAATGATAGGAAAGCAACCTTGTCTCAAGGTCGACTTTTGTAATTTGTGTGTTCTATTCTGTAATGCCATACTTCCTTTTGCTCCCCTACCCACAATGGATCGTTTACAAAAATTTTATTTACTCATTTTCTAATAATAATTACGTCTATTTACTTCGTGATTAATTTTTTTTTACAAAGTAGTAATTGTACATTTATTTATTTATGATAAATAAAAAAAATCAAGTTCGAATAGACACGTAAAATAACAGATAATTGGTACATACAGTACATTGAAATTAATTAATCTACACTTTATTTATTTATTTATTTTTAATTGTTTCTATTTATTAAAAACGTTTAATTATGTTTTAGAAAACAGAAAACTTAAGGCCTTTGCCCTGTTTAGTTTACAGTCGACCCTCCCCTATAACACTGTTGATAATTCCGTTTTATATGAATTCCGTGTTGTACGAGTCACTTAGATTTTACAAATACGTGTGCCGGGCTGTGTATTTGTAAAATCTAAGTGACTCGTACAACATGGAATTCATATAATACGGAATTATCAACAGTATTATAGGGGGTGGGTCGACTGTATTTTACTATTTACTTATCTTCTAGTTGATTTTTATGGAACATTCATAACAAATATACTTAGTGGCACCTGCATTTAAGTTATAGGAAAGTAGTAACAATCGTATTTATTGGTTCCTATTTGATTTTTTTTTGTTTTTTTTTTTGGAAGGTATTAACAATTACATTTACCAAGTGCGTATTATAGTTGACTTTTTACCTTAGATCTCAGCTCCTTGAACTTTCGTTTCTGTGAATATTTTACAGAAAATTAAATTCGTGATATTTCTCTTAATTCAATATGGAAATTTTTTAATAGTTTCTCCTTCACGAATATTTTCTTTTATACTATTTATTTATATAAGTATAAAATAGTGTCCATATAAATTTATACGACTACAACTTTAAGTAATAATAATTGATAAAAATTTAAAATAATTAGAAAATTTCGAAGACGAGTTATAAATTTAGTTTATAATAAATACTTTTAATAGAAAAAAAAAATTAGATAAACACTTCATCCCTTTGTACTTCTTCACTTTGGGGTGGAATAAAATTTAAATTTTTTTATATTATTTTTTAATTTTTTAAATAAAAAAATTGTATTTTTACATACTTTAGAACCTTTAAATTATATTTTTAAGTATTTAAATTAAATTATTTTACAGTTTTGAATACATTTTTCGTATGTAGTTGTGTACTTTCTTCTACTTTCTCACACCTGCAAAAACTGTCAAAGGGTGTGGTTTAGTGGCAATTTGTCATTTTATATCTTTAGAAAATTGACAACAGAATTATTGTTTACATATATGTTTTAAATTTGCTTCTATATTATTAATTTAATTAAAAAAATAAGACATTTTTTTTCTGTCATAAAAATCGTGTGTAACTGATCTCATTCATACAAATTAATTGGGATTTATTTCTTACAAATACTTTCAACAGAGATAACTAGAAATTTCTATATAGATATATAATGTTTCGTGTTAAAAATAGGTATAATTTCACTGCCATTCATTATTTTTCAAGGATGGAAGAAAATAATTATTGTAGTAAGTTAACAGGAAGCAGCATTGAATAATGTTGTCCTAGTAACTTTTTACTGAATCATAAAGGAAATACTCCACCCCATATATTTAATTTTTTTTTTACAGTTAATTAAGAATTTAGATACTTAACAGAATTCTAAAAAGTTAGCTACATTTAAAACTCCCAATTTTCACACTTAAACTTGACTTTGTGTACGTTCTTTTGTATATTATTTTGAAGTAAAAATGTTGAAAATAGCATAGAAAACAATGCTATAATTCATTCTAAATAAGTAATTATAGTTAGTTGCAGAGTGTTGAGCAGTTAGCTATACGATCAGTATTGTTACACGTGCTCTTATACACGTGAATATTATGTAAATTAGAACATATTTTTATGTTTTTTTACTATTCTAACATTATTTCGGAAGGAATACAATGTACTACATTAAAAAAAACTATTCATAAATGAGTGTAACACCACTTAAACACGATAGGATATACATTCAAGTGAGTATAGAGATGGGCAGTTGCATCCCAGTTTATGTTGAAGTTTAGTGAGAAATATATAAAATTGTTAACGTTGAATGCGTTATTTTTAATAATAATCTAGTGACTATTTTATAATTCATAGTATAGGATGTGTAAAGAATATTCTTTGTAGTTATAAAAGCAATATCCGAAAGGTTACACAGCTGTCAATTCGATAAACAAAGGAGTGAATGAGTCAATATTTAGTAGAAATATTGCGGATATCAATTCAGTTTTCTTTATTTTATATAAAGTTAATAGCTAGTGACTCACTACCGTTGCTTTTTTTTTAAAAATAGAAGACCCAAAACAAAGATTTTTCATATAATTTTTTGTGTATTTACGAAAGGATCTCTGTCAGCCCACTTTTAGTATTGTCCATTATACGAGATCAGTACAAAAATATACACTCAAGACCGGATTTAAACTAGTTGTGACCCTAAAATATACCTTATGAGAGGTCCTTCTCCACCAATGAGGCCCTAATTTGTGCCCACTTAACGTGAGGACCCAAGCAGTAGCTCGTTTAGCTTAAGCTCTAGATGCATCTAAAATTGCTAAAATTTATATTAAAATCGTCTTAGATTTATTTATAACTTTTTAGAATAAATTATAAACTTATTTACCTTATAAAAGTTTAGAAATTATTTTATAAATTTAATTATTTTATAAAATATAAAGCATTGGAAGTAATGACTTGGAGTCACTTCTTTAGATACTTCATAGAAACATTTTTATTTAAAAAAAAAAATATATATATAACTCAAATACTCGAAGATGTTACAGGAAATTTTTTGAATACTCGAAAGAATTTTTCTGTAAAAAAATATTATAAATTCTTGTCATCTAAGCGATGTTTTATATATTAATATGGTATTTATGAATCCTTTTACGAACAGAATAAATCCGATATATTTTTCATATAAAACATATAAAACGAAATAATGTATAAAGCAATATTAAAAGTTTTATTGTATAATAATTGTATAATTTTATGGCAATAAAATGTGCTTAAAAATTTAATAAAAACTCATGAAACGATTATTATTATTATTATTATTATTATTATTATTATTATTATTATCAATCTTATGAAATTCTTAATGTTTCATAGGATTGAGAGATAAATACAGTAGACCCCGTATAACACTGTAGATAATTCCGTGTTATATAAATTCCATGTTGTACGAGTCTCTTAGCTTTTACAAATACATCAGCCGTTCACAGCCCGGCACACGTATTTGTAAAATCTAAGTGACTCGTACAACATGGAATTCATATAACACGGAATTATCTACGGTGTTATAGGGGGGGTCTACTGTAAATAAAAATAGAAAAGTAAAATGTCATCTGCACGTTTAATTAATGCTAGGAGAGAAATTTTACTTTCTACTATAAATTCTTCCAAGATTTCTACGCGAATAAATAAAGAATTAATAAGTCTGAGATAAAATACAGTACTGTAATATATTTTCTTTTACTTTCCTGGCTGTTATGTATAGTAAAGGAAAGTATTGAAATCGGTTTTTTTTTTGCAAATCTCTACGTTTTGAGATCTCCTGAATCCAAAAAAGTAAAAAAAGAAAGACAAAGAATTTCATGTGTTACCGTCTATTTCGTTTAATATCTCAGGATAGGATAATAATTAAGAATTAATTAAGAATAAAATAAGAGACATTGATGCTATTAGAGCCGATAGATATAATTGTCTCTGAGCTGTTAATGATTTTGAATAGTGTTTAAATAGATATTATATGGGTTTATTACGGGTAATATTTATTTTAATTATTAAATTTGTGCATAAAAATGAATTGTTAAATACTATTTTGATAAACGAAAGTGACACGGTTTACATTCAAATGTGAAATTTTAAACATACTATGGATTGGTAGGAGTTTTTATCTTATTATTGTATCCTAAAATCATGAAGTTTCAAATAAAAAAAAACGTACGTCATTCACTAAAGAATATTCTATTTTTAATTTAAATGAAGACCTGAGATAAAATTTTGTACCGATGAAGCATGTAGCGAATTACGAACAAAACTCCGTTACGAAGTGGCAAGTGTAAAATATTCGTCTATCGCCTTTGAATCCGANAAAAAAAAATATATATATATTAAATTATACAATTTAAAGTAAAAAAAAAGTATAACATTTTATAATTTATAAAGTCGAGAAGCGTATAATTATATAAATTAATTCATAAGACTTTGTTTAGTAGTTCCAGTGAAGGGGTGTATGAAGTATGTTTAGCATATAAATACATAAACTTTAAACTGAAGAATTCATGAATAATTAATGATTTTTTAGATTTATTTTAAAGAAAATTTATTTAATAAAGAAAAAGAAAATTTTCTTTATTTTTTCGGAAGATTTTTAGAACGAATTCTTTTAGTTAATATACGCCTTTTGTCAAAAGATAAATGGGAGTTGCCATTGGATGCTTTTCAGTTCAGAGAATACGAGTTAAGTGAATCAGGTGTAGCTCTTGTAAAGAATTATAGAAGTGGGCCGCCTATTGCGCACTGTCTACGTCTATGCAGCACCAACGAGCAATCTTGTGCCCTGCGGTCGACTACAGTTAAAGGCCTAGACAACAGGTTTTCTGTACGAGCTCTTGTCTATATATACAGCACACACCACTACGACTAGTAGGAAAGTTATCGACCATCCGGGTCCTCTGTATACCCCACTCATACAGTATATACCTGGCGATCTTCCTCTCACTTTCGAAAAGGAAAGCGAACTATCAGGTAAGTTCAATTGTTCGTTACACTTCATTCTAGTGTGTATGTAATACTTTAATATTTTGAAGGATCGGGGGAGAAAATATTGTATTTTTTCGCAGTTTGAGGGATTTTTTTTAATGTGATTCATACACATAATGACTTTATT
The DNA here is from genome assembly GCF_000671375.1 of Centruroides sculpturatus. Taxonomy (NCBI): domain Eukaryota; kingdom Metazoa; phylum Arthropoda; class Arachnida; order Scorpiones; family Buthidae; genus Centruroides; species Centruroides sculpturatus. The sequence goes on from NW_019384882.1 coordinate 261,837, forward strand.
AAAGCTAAATTGCTATAAAATTTTCAAAACTTCTAGGAGATTTAGATTTTTCCCCTAAGTCCTTTCATTTTTGGGGATTTTTTTAATGATATTTTACTTAATTATATCATTTAATAGCTTTAAAATTTTAAGTAATATGAGCTAATTACCCTTACAATTCTGGAAAGTATTTTCCTCTATTTTAGTAGATTTTTATATAAATTAATAGTCATAAAAGTATAAATTTTATTTTCTATATACTATTACACTATAATATAATAACCTTTATGGAGAAGTTTAGTAGTAAAATAGACAATTTTGACCTTCTCCTTTGGAGAAATTTTTTTTTGTATTTATAATATTATCTTTACATAACTATTATTATATGTTTTATGTAAGGTATTACTATAACTACATAACTGTAACTGCAATTATGTTACATGATTGGAATAATAATTGAAATTTTTATAAAAAAATACAGGTTTAAGAACCTGTTGAAAATTTATAATATCATTTACGTTAAAAATATATAACATACATTTTTATCTGGTTTGAAAAATAGGTAAAACTATTTTAGTAATATGAAAATGAGTACGTTAGAGGTATTATTAAAGCTCTATTAAGCAAAAATGATCCATAATATAGGCTATCTGATAGGATAAATGGGGAAATTATTTTAAATTCCAGTTTGAAATATGTTAAGTTTATGTTCCTTCTCTTCTGTAGTGTTTCTCCTATATTACTTGATATATTGTGCTTATTTTACAGTGTTACTTCATATATTTTGCTCCTATATAGTGTTTTTAATGTTCTTGTATTACGTTAATATTTCAACCATGTGTTTGTAGTTTTCCTATTGACGCCATGTATGCAGCATACCTGCATTAGTCAGTCTTTTAACCTCCCCCCGTATGCAGCGTTACTGCATTATTTAATATGTCGACCCTTTCTTTGGTACTTGACCTCCGATCACGTGATGCAAGGTCGTTGATATCTTGACCATATCACGTGACTGAATCAAAAGAAAAAAAAACCCCAACAACTTACAAAAAGTAAATTAGTGTTTATGACCAGTTAAATTTGAATTTATTATCTTTTTCTTTGACGTACGAGATGAATAATAAATTAGATTTTAAATGATAAAAAGTTGAATAAAAGAAGACGAAATGATCTTCCTGTTACAGAAATAAATAATAATACAGTAATAAAAAAAAAAACCTGTAAGGACTTACTTACATCCTGAATATTTTAAATATAATTTTATTTAAAAATAAGAAGGTATTTTTAATAATTCTATTAAAAAATAGAGTTAATTTTGAAATAAAATCAACTTATTTTTTTTAATTTTTAAACACGCTATTGTTGAATTTGAAGCGCCAAAAACCTTGACATGTTTAAATGTAAAAGGTGTGGCCGAGAACCTTCAAGAATTATTTATTATTTATTAAAATAACAAACCATTCTTCATCAAGATGTAAATTTTAAATAAGGAAATAATATAACATAATTTTTTTTTTGTTTTAAATTTAATTTAGAAATGAAGCTGCTGTTGTCAGTTCTGTGCGTTGGCACTTGGATTTTCGTCACCCCCGTTGAAAGTAGTAAGTAAATCGAAAATATTATTAAATTTATATTTATTTTAGAGATTAATAAACGTTATTTTTAAATATATAAACCAGTTTATATATATATTTTTTTAAGCTTGAATGTATAAATTTTAAGTTTAGTTCTTATACACTAAAGCTGGAGTTTGATCCGACTGTGTGTGTGTGTGTGTGTGTGTCGTTCCCCTCTCAAACATGACCTTCACGACTTTTAGAAGGTCGCACTACCTTTCTCTTAACCGCTTACTACATAAATTAAATATAAGAAAGAGGTATTTTTAGAGTTACGCACGAATAATTATATTAATGATTTGTTACGCTCTAAAAGACTGATGAGAGAGAGAGAAAAATCTAAATATTTTATTTTTTTTTTCGTAAGAGAGAGAAAAAAAAAATGCTCTTACTTGACCTATTTAAGTTTGAAAAAATTGGAATTTTTTTGAAGAATTATTCTTATTATTTGGTGAAGTAAATTGCTTACCAATTATTGTTAAAGGGAAATACACATCGTTAAAGTAAATTAACGTTATTTTCTACAATTGCAGTCGATGTGCACGAATGATTTTTAAATAAACATAAGAAAATTTGTACTAAATTTTTGTTGATTTTCTTTTATATTTATTTTATTTAGTTTTATAAAAGATTTATTTATTTTTATTTTTAGGAGCTCTTTATCGTTTTAGAAGAGCAGAAATCTATAGCGCTAATGAAACAGGTAAGTTTATTTCTTCAATTTTAAATACATTATTTTGTTTTATTTACTCTGTTAAATTGAAGTTTTTTTAGAACATATTAACTTCACGATGCTTAATTTATTTAAAAAAAAAATAATTATATGTTGCGGTTAATGCTTTAAATGTGTTGGATAGTAAGCTCATTTGCATATTTGCGCGTTTTGTTGGCATTCTAATATTAGCCGAGCGAGTGAGGTTTCTACATAAATTAAATTGTAGATCTATGAAAAATTGACTTTTTTATCACACCTTTTAATCAGTTATTCGATTTGTAAACAAGAACTAGTCCTTTTAGAATGTCTAATTCTTGTTTCCTCAGCTGCTCCAGTTATTTTTTTATTTGAATGGTTATAATTTTAGGGATATCATATTTTACTTTGGTCTTTTACGGGGGAATTTTTAGAAAGTATGCTCAACCTGTTTATCGTGCATCATATAATCATAGTCATTACTAGTTTTGTTCAATAGTAAGTGCCGATCTCCTACTCATACAGCACCTACATGCAGGCTCGGCAGGTTCTAATTTTAACTCCAAAAAGTCATTAGCTCCGAATCTTTAACTCTTAATGACTATTCTTCGTTACAAATTTCTGTCTATTTTACAATACATTTTTTTTTTACCTGAAAAAAAAAGAAGTTTAATTTGAGTTATAAAGTTAAGCAATACGTAGTAGGCCTATTATGTATATTAAGCAATAAATTTTAAGGATAGAGTGTTATGATGTTAGTGACTAAAGTGAAATTTCGTGTCGTTCATGATGTTAGCCTGCATTGTGGATGGAGTGCTGTATAGTAATGGAGATCCTGTACCCAGTAGTGATCCATGTGAAATGTGTATTTGTCGCCTTCCGGGTTTTGCCTGTACTCTAACTGAATGCGAAGAGAAGAAAGGTTGTCAGAGAGTAAAGACACCAGGAGAATGCTGTTCCTATCAATGTGGTAAGTCAGATGACTAACTACAGATTTTGATTACTTACAAGTGAAAATAAAATACGGACCACTCATCAAATTAATATGAAGTATTCGCTTTAAACCTGTTGGAAAGGGATGCTGAAGCATCCCTTTCCAACAGGTTTTCCTACACAGGAACATCCTAATCTTATTTTAACATTTTAAAAGCCATTTAAACAAATATTTTACTAGCAGATCCATTTTTGGACACTTCTTCACGGTGTGGAACTTTTCCAATTATCCTCTTTTTTGACTCCATTTATTTTTATAATTAATTGAATATGATTTATGCGCGGAAAAATCGTACAGAATCATATAATTATTTATATAATTTCTTATGTTTATGCTTTGGAATATTTTAAAAATGTTTTTTTGCTTCCTTCTATAATGAGTTTTGTCAAATTGTTTTTATGTTAATCGATGTCAAGGATAACGAGTGAAGGAAATTTATCTTTGATATACAATTTTTCATTAGGAGTAAATGTTTAAGAACATTTGATGGTTCATTCTTTTGTAGTTAATGATTATTTTTGCAAACTTTTTAAAATTGTACATTAGTTTACTTTGTTGAAGATTTAAAATTACTTATGACTAAGTAGTTATAACCTGTCTAATTTTTGTTGTTTTTGTGCTGTAGTTTTATGTTTCTATCAAATATTTTCGAATAAATACTGAATAAATTTGATATATTTTATAATTTATTCACAGGATTCACTCCACAATACATTCATTATGAATAAGAATCTGTAACAATAATACACTTACTCTCTAATAACGAGTCAACTCAGATTATCTTTTACAAAAATTTAAAAAATTATTTAAAGATAAAATTTTAACAAATGCATATATTTAATTATAACATATTTTATACTTTAGAAGGTGCAGCCGAATCTACATCAGTTGTAAGCGAAACCAAAGAACCTGAGAGTGATTTATTGAGCATAACTACTACCGTTAAATCTCTCCCTGTAGAAGTTTCTGAAGATAGAGTGTCCACTAAGATTCCAGAAGATGAAGCTAAACAGACTGATGGAGCCGTTGGAGAAAATGTAAGTGTGCTCTCTGCTGAGCCCAATATTAAACCCGAGGAGCGCACCGCAGAAGCAGAAACAGGTGTAACAACGAAACAGCCATCCGTTGAACTGACAACTAAAGAAGAACCTAAACAGCAAGAGGAAGAAACAAGCCCAAAAGAAGAATCTTCAGATTCACAAATTACTACTACTGCCAAAGCACCATCTTATGCATCGGGTCCTTCTGAAGAAGAACCCGTGAAGCCTAGTGAAGAATCTGAAAAACCCAAAGAAGAACCGGAAAAACCTAAAGAACAATCTGAACAATCAACAGAAGAACCCGAAAAATCAACAGAAGAATCAGAAAAACCCAAAGAAGAACCAGAGATAGCCAAAGAAGAATCAGTGGTAGCCAAAGAAGAACCAGTAGTAGCGAAAGAAGAACCCGAGAAGCCAATTGATACAGAAGAGAGCAAAGGAGAAGTCGGAACGGAACAACCTAGTACCCAGATTCCTTTGAAAAAGGAAGGACGTTCTGACGAAGATGAAACAGCAACATCATCTGAATCAAATGAAGAAGTTCATGTGGATACAAATGAAAAGCGCGTTGAAACAGAAAAGCCAACAACGGAACAAGTCGAAAGTTCAACAACTGCTGAAGTTAAAAAACAAGATGAAGAAAAACCAAAAGAAGAAGAAATCACCACACCAGTATTATATAGACAGAATGAAGAATCAGCGAAAGAGAAAGAAGTTACTGATAGACCATCAGAAGAAGAACGTCCATCCACTGATGCCAGTACTAAAGAGCAACCATTAAAAGCAGAAACAGCACCAGCTGTCAAAGAAGAAGTAACCGAATTGCCAACTTCAACTTTAGATAAACAAGAAGCAGGAAGAAGTCACGAAGTTACAACAGATTCAACAGAAGCATCGAGTGAATCCAAACAGGAACCACCATCGACACCAAAATCCGAAGAAGAAAAAGAAACAAAAGTTGACGTTACTTCCACTACAGAGAGCGAAGAAAGAAAAACACAGCCATCAATAGAAGTAAGAAAGAGGTTTGTCGATTGGGTAGATTATGTTCCACACGATTTTCAAGTTTAGTCGAAATTTTTGACGTAATAATTTTTTTTAACAATTTAAAGTTAAAGCCTGTATTTTTTTACACTGTTATATTTGTGGGCTATTTCTATGTATTTTCGGGAACGGTTGTCAAAAAAGATATTTTTTTTTTTTTCCATTTACACTTGCCAAAAATAATTAAGATACGTGGAATTGGACTTAACTATAAATTGTCCAATTGTCTTGCACCAACTTTATTGTAAGTCCATGTGTTCGATGATGCTCTTTTGTAAAGAGCAGTGATTACTGTTATGATTTTCATAAAAGTACATAGAAAGGTTTGGAGTAGATTATTATTATTTTTTTTAATAATTGTGCTAATAATCAGTATCCGTCCATTGTAATGTCGATCACTGTCAAGTCTTAAAATAAACTTTGTATTGTAGATTGTGCTCTTGTTTGTCTTTCACACTCAACAAACCATTTTTTTAAGAACGCATTTTAAGAGATTTCCATTGTTTCAATGGAATATAAAAATGTTTGTAATAAAATGACGGAAATTACTATGATAACTGAAGAAATTACAAGATTCAAGAAGCTCTAAGATGCATTACAATTATGTGGATCAAGGGTCTTCATGTAATTTGTATGTGAAATTTTAATGGAAGATTTTTTTACATATCCTAAGGAATACGTAATTAGGAAATTAGCATATTATAATTAACTCTACTAAAATAAGTCACATAATAGATTAATTTGAAACTTTCGAAAAAGCTTTCTGATACTTCTAAATTGAATAATTCAAGTATAAAAAACATTTATATCTTTGTTCTTGTACGAGAAAGCTTAGATTAAATCACAAATATACTCACTCTATAGAAAAGAGACTGTCTTGAAATTTATCTTATTGAAACATAAGGTAAAAATGAAGACATTGAGAAGATAATTAAGACATGAGACAAGTTTAACTCCATAAAGAATAAAGTGATGAAAATATTTCTAAATAAATTAAAAATTACATTAAAAGCAACTTGGAAATTTGATAGTTAAGTTGGCAACATGTACGAAATATGAAAATTTTAGTAATGTCTCCATCTATTGACTAGTAAATGTAGTATTTAATATGAAAATAATTGATACATAATGCTCTTAAGTCCATTGATTTTTGGATATAAGAGATTTAGGGAACTAAACATGTTTAAATTAAAAAGAATAGGCAGTATTTAGAGATAAAGTTAATGAAATATTGTAAAACAGTATTCAGCCTTGGCGCTATTATGACCTAGCTTCCAATATGGTTCATTTTCAGTATCATTGTAGTTTTTAATAGAACTGAATCAATAGCGTTTTAAGTTTCCTGAAGATAAACAGTTATAGATATGGAAATTTATGGACTGGAACCGTTCCGGAATCGGAACTACTAGGAATCGTTTCATACTGAATATTGAAACAACAAAGACATTTGAAAATTTTATATTTTTATTAATAACTAGCAGACATGCCCGATAAATCTTACCTTTGTAAATAAATAAATGGAAAGAAAATAAGTACAGGAAAGATTTGAATATGACAAATGCACTTATAACCATGTGTATACAATATATGAGTTTAGAATTTATTTTTAATCTACAACGCTAGTGATTGTACCACAGTGGTATAGGGGTGAATGTATGTTTTTCTCCTAATTTAGGATCCCTTCTAATATCTCTTCTAGTTATGTAACTAGATACCTTCCCGACGCTACGCGGACTCAAAAAGATTCGCCACCCGATACTATAGGATATGGGCCCGCATTTGGTTCATATTCCGAGGGAAAAATTTGTTGTCAGACCGATACTGATTTAGTACGATATCCATGCCAACTTTTCATTAACCGACTGATGAAAACACCCCTATAAAAATTGATTTATACGTTTTAAATAGTCATTACATTTCAATCGACCGAAAATGGAGCCGAAATCAACTACCAGCTTGAGATAACCTGTAATAAATTAATGAATACTATAGTATTAAAACCTCACTTATTTGAACTGCGTTAAGTCGAAACTGTCAACAGGTCCTGGGCAGAGTATATAGGGTTTTATGTATAGTATGATCTTGTTAAATCGAATTTGCTTTTAACTCGAACCGATTTTCACGTGTATTCCCGTTACCCCAACCCTTTGATAGGTTAGTAATCTTCATTTTCTGTTATATTTCAAATGGATAAAGACGATTAAGATAAACAAACACCATGGCTTCTCCTAATACAACACTACACCATTAAAACCTCGCATCGACACCCTTTTACCGATACAGTATGTTACCGGCATTCAAATGGGGACACAGGATGAATAAAATCACTGAACATTGGTAGTTGTTCGCGGATTCAACTTTTCTAAGTATTTGCTTTGCTATTACATTTTATACAAGATTATTATGAAATATTTTTTACTAGAGGATTTAAGTATATATTTTATAAATTAACCTAAAAACAAATAAAAATTTGACACTTTTATTACGAAATTTGTATTACCTTTTCAAATGAACATCAAAATCAGCCGTATCAAAAGAAAAGTCTCTATTTCAATCGAATATATTTCAAATCTTTGCTGCTAGTAAACCACAAATCGTTTACTTTATCAGCTATAACTATAATCTAAGTGCCTACACAGAAATAACTATTGAAAATTTATTATTCAAAGCAATTAATACAACTTTTAATCGTTTTGCATAAAGAACATTTGGCATATTGGGTTAAGCATAAAGAATAAGCATAAAAAATGCCACACAGCCAATCAGAATCTAAGTTTTATCTATGGCACGTAATCTACATTCTGTCTCTCGGTTTAAAGATTTAATTGATAATTTTATATACTTGCAGCACATTTAGATTTAAAAGTTAGCCACTAACTGATCAAGGCACATAGCATCTTGTCTTTGCTCTTATTTGACAGAAGTGGAACGTGATAGGGGTGGGATAGGAAGAGGAAACTGACAGTAGTGCAGCCACAGTGCAAGCCCTGGACGTCAAATTCAAGCCATGCTACAGCCACCTCTCTTGGTTTAGAGTGCTTTCGAAAGTTGTTCTTCTGTATTTTCAATTAATTTACATTAATTTTTGGCAAATTGCCTCAAACTGGGACGTCTGGCAGACTGTACTGATAAAAGGGCTGTTTAAAGCTTATGTGTGACCAAGAGGTAGAGCGGGCCTCTAACCTTTTCTGTATTTTTTTCGAACAAATGAAATACGAGGGATGTTTCTAAATTAATGAAATAAAGTTAATTAAGAGTTCTTGCTATGACCTAGACATTAGCAATCAAGTACGCCATAATAGGAACCGCATTTATCAAGTTGTGTTTATGTGTAGGACTTAAAACGAACACTATTTTTAATATACCAAAAATGTTTAAAATGCTTTATTATCTGTATATTACAATTCTAAATTATTATTTTGAATATTTAAAATAAAATATAAAAGAAATTGGACTACGTATAGTTTTGCCTGGAAAATACAGGAAAATGTAAACCATAAATGCAAAATGGAAGCAGGTGAGTGTCTCCATCTGTTGATTTGTATATACATTAACTGGAAAGAAAATAATTATTCTCTCTTTTATTTACTGTAATCGTTATTTCATTTCCATGATACTATTTTTTCTAAAAAAATTTCAGACAGGTGAAGAACCTATTGGCTATACTGCTTTGTTTGTAGATGGTAAAGTTTTCTACAATAATGTCCGTTTCCTTAAGTTACTGTTACATACAGTACAAATCTTTAAATTGCAGAAATTTTTATTATGTTTACTACTGTTTATAGATCTTGTAGTTCATAAAATATACCCATGAACTGAGATCTTTACAAGAAGGGAGCAGAAAGAGATTCATACAGAAACTGTCATTTAGTTGGAAGCAATGAGAACAATCTTCTTCAGCAACCCAATATCTGTTATTAAACTTGAGCATTTTAAGTGAAATCTACCGGTATACATGTAACAGGTTCTTCTTCTCTCCCAAATAATGATACATTTAAAAATATGAAGCTCTAAGATATAGACTTATAACAACGAGGCCCTAAGCTGAAGCTCGCGTAAACACAGTCCTATCTATATTTATGTAACTTTATACTTAAAATTACTGTAAATTTCCATTTCTTATGAAGTTTTTACATATTTCTATGCTGAAGTTGATCAAACATCTATTTCTTCATCTAATCATGGCCTTTAAATGTGCAAACAACATGCATTTTTGAATGTACACTAGTAAAATTGTTATCTGTATTCTGTTAATAACACAATAAAAATTAATTAAATGAAATGTTTTTGCTGTTAACGTTTAAAACTCTATGAATCAACAAATAAGATATTTTCAGCTTGGCAAATAAAAATAATTATATTGTAAATTTTACTTTAGAAGATAACCTTGGTAACCATAAATGCTATATAATTAGATAGAGCAGATCGTTTCCTGTTACTTTTCAGAAAAAAAAAATGTTAAAAAAATGGTTAATTTAACATTGAAAATTACAGATTATGTCTGTAAAAATAAGCTGACAACATACTTATTTAATTCAGCTATACAAAAATAAATACATTTTCAATTTTATACCAGATACTCGCTTTACGATCTCTTGCTTCACAATCCCAAGTTTTACGACTGGTATTAATTTTCAACAATTATTATACAAAATGCTTATTTAAATCGCACGGGAGCTTTCTATTATCTTAGTGTGATGATACGTAGTTCGTATGTATATAGTGTAACGTTATTTGTGGCAGTTAATCAATAAGAATTCCGATGGTTCGCTTTACGACGAGTATCCAAGAAACCGTTAAGATGTAAAAATAAAAGTTTAATTGTGTTTTATTCATTGGATAAACGTACTTAATCTTTATATTAAATTTTGCTACTTTTTAGAAATTTAAAACTATTATATAGATGATATACTTTTGGAAATCCAATATGACCAAATTCCATTTAAACATTAATTCAATTTTACACTGCAAAATGTTTTTACAGAAATAATAAACAACCAGACGTTTCTCCAAAAAAAAAAAATCTTGAAGAAACGTCTTGCTGTTCATTATTTCTTTAAAAAAAAGTTTTTAAAAATTAATTCTATGAAATTTCAGGGCCGCTCCTATTATAATGGGTGTAAGAATGAAGTATATAAGTGCACTCCACCGTGTCTTTAATTCAAAAGAAGTCAAATTAAGCAAGCTCATATATTCAGCTCTGGTATTTAACATTTCTAATAAATCTTAACATATTTAAATAATTAAGCAATTGAAAAAGGGATCACTTACTAACAATTCTCTATATGCTTTTTCAGATTGGCTAAGTGGATATGAAGCACTATTTATACGGATTTTGGAAAATTATAGTTATATCCATAACTCCAATTCTACTTTTACCATTGATCATCACAATAAACACAAAAGTAAGTTTAATTTTGAATTTTTGCATGTACTACCTTTCTGTAAATTACATCCTCTGCTAATGGTTTTTTACTTGAGTTTGGTTTGATGGCAATGCAACACGTGAGTGATGTACCGAGAGGGGATCCACCAGTGGACGAGTAGATAAAACCACTGAATGCGGCTAGTTCGTCGAGGGTTCGCGCTTCGCCAACTGACTGGCCACGTGGAGTTTTCTTCACGTTAGTATCACTTAAATAGGGGCCAGTTTTCCCATGAAAGCCCTTCCAGGAGGAAACCAAACCAAATCTACCAAGTGGGAACACCTCTCAGACGAACTTTCTGTAGAAAACTGGCCTCTGTTTAGGTGTTATACATAGTGAAGGAAATTTGGAAAACTTTACATGGCTGGCACATTGATGAGGCACAAAAACGTGCCAAACTACCGGTGTTCAAGTGGTAGTTGGGAGCGGTTCCACACGACCACTGATGGGGGCTCTAAACTATTTCACACTCTCATCGGTTGCATGCCCACGAGAGTGCGAGATACCTTTTCTGGGGAACATTTGGCTGTTTTTCTTTCTTATACACTTCTTCGGATAGACATTTTAATAATATTTTCTGGAAACCTTTTAATGTACATTCCAAAAAATAAGTTTTCAGGATTTGTATTAAACTACAAGTATTATTTACATATAATTATTATAAAATAAGCGTCATATTTAATTTTATATCTATTTTTCCTGATTATTTAGTTAACGATGCTTTTTCTCTATCCTTCGTCCCATTCAATCATAATTTAATAAATTCCAGATCACTAATTTATCATATTTCAGGAATCAAAATGTGCTTATGTAATTATAATAATGATAACCTATTGGATTACTGAAGTAGTAGAACTTCCAGTGACATCCTTGCTTCCTGTGGTACTATTCCCACTTCTAGGTGTAATATCAACAGAAAGAATCTGCCAATATTACTTCGAGGTAAATTACCATTAGTATCCTTTGTTAAAGATTAAATATAATGTAAATGTATAATATTTCAGGAAAATAACATGTTATTTATTGGAAACATGATATTTGCAAGTTTTGCCGAAGAGTGCAATATACACAAAAGAATTGCTCTAACAATATTGAAGAGATTTTCGTCCGATCCGAAATGGTAATATTTCGTTTCTCTAATTAATCCTTAATTAATTTAATAATTTTTACAGTAATTAATTAAGAATTTGTATCATAAAATCAGGATAATTTTGGGATTTATGCTATCCACATCATGTCTTGCTGCATGCATATCTAACGTAGCAGTGACCATGATGATACCAATCATAGACGTTGCTGTCAATGAAATTTACTCAGAATCGATGAAAACTGTACACGAAAATAATTTATCAGGTGATAATAATTTCAAATTCGTAAAATTCCTTCATATAAATATAAAATTTTTGCATTGTTTTTATTATTTAGAACCTGAAAACAAGAATTCAAAATCAAAATCTGACAAGATGACGTGAGTTCACATTCGTAGAATTTTTTTTTTATTTAAAAATATTAAAATTTGTTTCTTTTTAGTATCAAAATGGGAGAAGGAAAATATTTTTTGGAAGTTGAAAAACTTCGAAAATATATTTATTTGAGTGTAGCGTATGCAGCAAATATAGGAAGCTTAGCAACATTAACGGGCGCAGGACCTAATCTAGTCCTGAAATTTGTATTGGAAGAGTAAGTTTCTTTGTGTATTACAGTATATAATAATAATAATAATAATAATAATTTATTTATAATTTTGTAATATTTGTATGCAGACTTTACAAATCAGTGACGATAACTTATGGTACTTGGTTATTATATGGAGTGCCACTCAGTTTGCTGCTTATTATATCAACTTGGAGCATATTTTGTGCATGCTTATGTTGCTTGTAAGTAAAAAACAGCCTATTCTTTCATAAAAGTTTAGAATTATTTATTTAATTTATGATAATTCTGAAAGTTTTCGAATTTGAATCTATGGATGATACAAGAAGCAATGGAAGTTCAACATTCTGAATCGCAAAATTGTACTGTTTCAAGCAATTTTCTTAAATTTAAAATGTTAAAAAATCAATTATTTTTATTAAAAATGACTCTTTACATTGAACTCAATTTGTAGTTTCAAGAAAATTTGCATAACAGTGCACTGATTTTTAATAAGCATCAAATCTTTTCATTACGGTTATGCGTGAGAAACATTTTATATAGAAATATTTTATACAATTTATAATTAAGTTTTTGCTATTATTTACATAATTTTAGGAAGAAATTAAAGCTTAAGAAAATAAATATATCAACTATTATAATTGACCAAAAGTATAAAGAATTAGGATCCCTGAAGTAAGTTCACTATTTTACCATTTTCATAAATTGCCATAAATTAACTTTTAAAGGAAAATATTATAGATACAACGAGATTTTAGTAATGGTAATGCTATTCTTAATGATGATCTTATGGATTTTTCGTAATCCGAATTACATAAAAGGATGGAGTACGTTATTCCCATACTCGTAAGTATGGCAAACTTGAAATCATTGCAAAATTTAATTATGAAATATTCAAGAAAAGTAAATACTCTTTTAGGAAATCAAGCGATACAAGTGTTTGCGTTTTCGTGGCCATACTTCTTTTTATTCTTCCATATAAAAGTAAAAATGGTTTCTCTTCTGTTAAGTGGAAGCTTGTAGAAAGTAAATTGCAATGGGGTGTCCTCTTGCTTCGTGGAGGTGGTTTTGCCATTGCGGGTGCCATTAATGTGAGTAACTTAATGATATCATTATATATGGATATCTTATGCTAAAACGCAGGGTGGTCCAAAAGTTAGTTAATCATTCTAAAGAATAAATTACTTTCTTATTCAAATACTTTATTATTTATAAGTGCTCGAAATGTCATCCTTCTTGTCTAATATACAACTACAACGGCTTTGGCGCGCTTTCTCAACCTGCTGTATTAAAACAGAATCCGTTAACTGGTATTTGGGCAACCCCGTGTATAAATCTAACAAATGTAAATTTTTGGACTGTATCCTTTTGTTTAATTTAGGATTCAGGATTATCTGCAGTGATTGGACATCATTTAGCATCCTTTCATAATTTATCCAAAAGTGCAATTTTGGTGATCTTCTCCATCTTTGCATCAATTTTTACGGAGATCTTGAGTAATACGGCAACTGCCACTATAATAATTCCTATTGTAACTCAAGCGGTACGTATTATTTTTTTAAAATAATACCTTAATAATTGTTTATAATAGAAAAATATCCGGAACTCACAATTGAAAATAATGATCTGAAAGTAAATACGAGGTACAGTACGTACATATTTGATTTGATTAAGTTATGGCAACGCAACACTTGGGCGATCTACCTAGGGGAATGTCTTTTTAAGGGTAACTGGCCCCTATTCAGGCGTTACAGACGTGGAGAAAACCCGGAAAATTCCATGTTGCCAACTCGTTCTGGCGAGGCGCGAACTCACGACCGAACTCCCAGTGTTTGAGAAACGGAACCACTTGACCACTAGTGAGCCAAATACGTAGAGAATGAGTGGAAAGTAACTAGGCATTGAGAAATTGTTGTATTTTCTATAGTTCTAATGCAAAGACGATAAAAATTATTTTATGTGTACCTCGTTAAATGGAAATACGGATGTATATGTTAAAATTCAATTTAAAGGCCAATTTCTTCAAACTTCCGGTGATCCTGATGTGGATGGATGATGGCTTATCTGTGCGCCCTCAACCGAACCTGTGGTCATTAGCTTCGAATGGCAATTCTTGTTTCTAAACGAATTGTGGCATGACGTCCTCCACCGTACGCCACCATCTCTGCATAGCAATCACTGATTTTCACACCTCATAGCGTGCAGTAATCTGCGCTCGCTCCCGAACAGACAAGTGATCGGCCATCTTTATTGTCACTATGCACACGGCCTTTCTCTGTCGCTGCTTTTCGTCACCGATGCAAGAATTCTAAAATTCTATTAATTGATATAAATGGTCACAAATTTTATTACAATCGCATTATTATTATTATTATTACAAAAATTATAGCAATTTTTCAATGCCTAATTACTTTCCACTCACAGAATATCGCACAAAGTGACTTTGATTATCGCTAACTTTAAGGTCTTGCATATAATATAAGTACAGATATCACGCTTGTAAATTTATTATTATTTAGAAGAGAAACAGGAGCCTTTTATGCAACATAGCCGAAGGCCACAAGCTTAAATCTGATAGTAACCGAATGTCATCAATTTAAATCTTAAAAAAAAAAGTAGGATTATGTCTTTGCGCTCATCATCATCAGTATCCAAATTTTAATGCCATAGAAAATCGTATTTAAAATCTAAATATATCTACTTTAAGGGCACTAAAAGGGCATTTTATGTATGCATGTAAGTTCGGTCAAGCTCAAAATGAAGGAGCAAGACCCTGCATTCGGACGAACTTATTCTTGAATATTTCAGTTAACCATGGTTTTATATCAGTTCCTAGAAAGGAAAACCTTTATCGCTCAGCCATGTAACTGGTTGTCTGTCGAGAGTGTTGCATGCATCTTAATTGCTTACCTTAAGGTTAAGATATTCAGTTATATAGCAGTAACCTGTTAGATGCAAGATAAAACGACAAAGTACGAATTTATGTAAATTTTTAAAAATAAATTTTCTATAATTGATATTGATATTATACAAAAATAAATTAATTTTTTTTCGAATGATTTATGTGAATAATTAAAATTATTCGATAAACCTACTGACATCATTTTAATAACCTTTACTTTGGTGAAGGTCACTATAAAATGGCAGATAAACGAAGTGAGGTTAAAGTATTCGGGTAATGACGAAAATTTATGTAAAAAGTTATTAAATATTTTTTTTAATGAAAACGTTGGAAGAATTTTAATTGTAAAGATTGCAAAATATTTTAATAAAACAGATAAGAATTCCTCAATAATTAAGATGAAATTCTCATATGCTGTTGTGTAAAGAGTTAATTTTATGAAGTTTACGTTGTTTTATGGATTTCAGGCTCTGTTTAAAGGATTTCTGGCTCTGTTTTTAGATTTCAGATTCTGTTTTATGGATTTCTGGCTCTGTTTTTAGATTTCAGACTCTGTTTTATGGATTTCACACTCAATTTTAAAAGCAATTGATTATTTTAAATTATTTAACTAATTTAACAAAATACTAAAACGATGCATTCGTAGATCCGTACACATATTGAAATACGTGCAGAGCCACACTTGGATCCACGAGTAACCACAAGAAACTAAATAGCTATTTCATTTATTAAATTAAAATACTAAAAAAAGTAAATTTTAATCTACAATTTTTATGATATTTAGGCAATGAATCTTGGTTTAAACCCGTCGATGATGTCTATCCCGGTAGCCATTTTATGCTCTTTAGCATTTATGTTTCCCATCTCGTCATCATCTAACGCCATAATTTGCTCGCATGCAGAAATTAAAATCAAGGATATGGTAAGCCCATTTATTCCTCATTTACATAAAATGTGCCGTAATTAAATTTAATTTTCTTTTTTGCAGGTGTTCATAGGCTTCATTATTAAATGTGTTTCCATATTTATAACCTTATCCAGTATATATCTATACGCGAATTTTATATTCGATCTAAATTCGCTTCCCATTCCGCTAACAGATGGCGGTAGAAATTTTTCTCTTCCTACACCCGATTTATCGGTTTAATTCTGTAAAAAAATGTGATTTAAATTTTTAAAAATTATAATTAAAATCTATTAATATGCTAAATTAATTAATAAAAATTAAAAATTAATCTAAAAGTTAGTAATGTGTAATTATTGTTTAACGACAGACACACAGACGTACAGTACGTATGAATTTAATTGCTTAAATATATTCTATGGGAGAGGCACATAAACTCGTTATTCTTCGTAACGGAATAAATAAATAGGTGAGTGAGTTTGTCTGTCTGTTGCCTTCCTTTAGAAATGTATAATATATTTAAATTTATTCTATATTTCTAGACGAACAAAGAGGAAATGTAAAATATATTTACGTAGAATCTCCTTCTTAGACTATATATAAATAAGTTTGTACGGTATCTATTCCACTACGAACAGGCACACAGGTAGATAAACTCACTAATCTACCTATTATTGCCAGTTTCAATGATATTTGGAGGTCTGTAGGTAGCCTTAATTCGTCTAAATGTACTTATACTCCCCCTTCTAGTAAACAAATCTATTAATTAAACACCTACCGTTTATGAAATCCAGACAGATAGACATACCTTTGTAAACATATTTAAACTGTAGTAATCAATAATTAATAAAATTAAAAAGTATCATTAACAGTTGTAGTGTGTGGAACTGGGTTTAAAACAATAGTTTAAAGTGTTAAAAATAACAAATATAACACTATAAATTATTAATTATCATAATGTTGAAAGAACACGCAAGACCTACATAACAATAGATAATCTAAAACTACAGTATGACGACATTTAATCGAGTTCAAGGAAATTCTATTTTACTACAAAAGTCGACCTTGACTTAACTATTTGTCAAATTGTTCATTCCTTACCCCCTTTCTAGAATGTTTTTCGATTGAAAGTAATAAATTTACACGGAGTCCAACACCATTCTTGTTACTTAAATGTTTCTATTCTCGTGTTAATAATCGTTTTAATTCGTAACAATGAAAGGATAATTCTTCTTGTTACACGTAAAAAATCATTTCTTCTAAGCGGAAATTTTGTTTATTACTCGTGGAAAATCATTTTATGAACACGAAAGTCATATTTTTCTATATAAAAATTTGCTTGTTATGTAAGGAAATTCACTTTTTACAGGTGAAAATTCATTTATTACGTGTAGAAATTCACTTGTTACGTATAAAAATTCACTTTTTATATACTGTACATACAAATGCGTTTTTTAAATTTATGGATATTAAATAAATAAAAAATATCCCCTTTTACACACGAAAATTGAATTGTTACGTACGAAAACTCAGTTGTTACGTATGAAGACAGATGCATTTTTTTTTTCGCTGAATACATTTCCACATAAATAGTGGATAAACGTGACGATTATTTAATGTTATTTGTTTTCATTTTCCAAGCTTACGAAACGATCGTTGCTCCATTTCCGACACTGGTGACGGATTATTAAAGGTATTAACCCTGAAACGTAACGAGGATATGTCATTCGATATTAAATGAAAGTATGGGCACTTACGAATATAATAACACACTTTATCACGTAAATTTATTCAATTTTAACGCTGTTTACACACTTCAAATTAATTGACTATACTCATAATGTGATATAACGAATCGGCACTTTTACTTCCCAACCGGTAGTTCGCGAACTCAAACTGGGTTCACTAACCATAAAGAAGGTTGATTACTGCAAAAGGTTGGGAAGTTCAACACCAAACAATTAATTTTCTTTTTTTATATTTCTTTTTGTCTTCATAATAAGGAAGTGAGTAGAAAACATCATTATTTCGATAGTTTTTCGTTCTTAGAAGGCATTTCAGCATTATTTTCTGCTGTTGTTAAGAATTTCCAAGGGGAAAACAGTAGAAATTTAAAAAAGTAAATACCTGTCGTATGAATAATGCCTAGATTTGTTCTATAATCTTCAAATTATGGGTTGAGTGCTTTGTTCTTTTGCATAGATAAAGTGTAATTTAAAAATATAATAGTTTACATAGGAAATAGGGGAGATCGGGGCAAGATCGGCATGTTAAGCTTTACTTAAATTTTGTGTAATAAATACTGCTGTAAACTGAAAAAAAAGCTTTGCATATTGTCTATTGGAATGTTACCTTACTATAGAACTGGTTAAAATCAGTTTGGAAATAAAAATAATTAAAATAATTACAACTTTACAAGAAGAGAGAAATTGACGAAGTTGCCCCGGGTATAGGGGCAAGATCGGCAACTTCTCTCTTTTTGTAAAGTTGTAATTATTTTAATTATTTTTATTAAAGTTGCCCCTGGTATAGGGGCAACAGTAATGGGGCAAGATAGGCACGTATATAAAATTATGTTATTAACAATGTATAAGTTGGAATTCACTATTAAAACAAAGAAATACAAATCCAACACCCATTTAATATTATTACAACGAAATGCAAGTTCAAAGACATATATACATGAATAACAAATGCAAACATGTTTTCATTTATCATCTGTTTGATTTTTATCCTTTGCTTCTAATGTGGCTTTATGTTGCCGATCTTACCCCGCTAGTCATGATTTCGAAACATTAAGTACAACCCTGAGAACAGAATGCCAAGCCACGATCTGGCCACGTGAATAAGTTGAAGTTACATCCTTCTAACAGGAAAAGTAACTTTCGTTATCATGGAATTATAACAAAACCTGCCAATTCAATATAAATGGAAAAAAAATATTATATGGAATTGAACGAAAATGAAAATTTGCTTGATAATTCAACTACGCTTGTTGGAGAACAATAAAAACACTACACTCAACAAGCCACCAATAAAACTCAACTGCCTAACCTATAACCAAAGTCTCCTTTTAATTTGTTTTTTAAAAAAAGCGCTTGACAAACTTGCCCCGCATGCCGAAGTTGCCCCGATCTCCCCTATATTATAAACGAGTGTTAATTTACAGAGAGAATACGTTAGAAGCGAGTGCAATTTTAAATAGAGAATACGTTACAAATGGAAAAGTTTTGTATAGAAAATACACCGTATACGGGCACAATTTATACAGGAAATACGTTATAAAGGATGCAATATAAACAGGAAGTATATTTAAAATGGGTGTAATTTTCATAGGAAATATATTTGAATCTCTGTAAAGGATAGGCTAAAATTTGAGAGGAGAAAAATATTTAACACAAAAGTATAAGTAAAATTAATTCATGACTATACACAATATAGTCTAAACTTTCAGTTCTTCATAAGTAAAAATTACGTATAATTACTTATGAGAGAAGAGGACAAAGGGAATAATTTAGGTATCTAAGATATAAATTACACTGTCGTCTTGTCAACTGTTCTAATTATTTTCTCATAAGCTATAAATATAATAATACTTTAATATTGTTTCGTATCAGGCCATATTCTAATGGATTTTTAATATCAGTTTTGTCTTGGGCCAAACCGATAAATCCTAAAAGACATAAATGGAAAATAAGGACAATAACACAAATAATTAAGTGAATACATTGTAATATATATTTTAAATTATAAATTAAATTTTTGCCGATAGATTAATATATAGAAATACAATAAATATTTTGAGGTAGGCTGTAAGACATTGTCTAAGTTTGAACTATATTAAAGTAATCGGCGTGTTTCGTAGCAATTGGTAGAGCGGCCTAGGAGTGTATAGTGAACAAACAAACAAACAAACATCCTCATTTATATGAAGCGTTATAACTCTTGTACCTTTTGTCGAAAATTTCTGAAATTTTGAAGGGAGGTTTGTGTATTAGGTGAATTGATGCCATTAAAGTTTGATGATTATAGGTTCAAGGGATGGGTAGATAGAGTAGGTAATGTGTAGTATCTCGAGTGGGTTGGAATGAATGATGAATTTACTCGTTATTAGCATGTAAATTTTTTTAAAACTCATCTCTATCCTCAAAATGAAGTTTTATGCCATTTTATAATAATTAATAATATAAAATGTTTATTTAAATAAACTCTGGTAACAGATGACACCACACATAATTTTGACTTTTTTTTTTTTGCCGGGAAAGTGCTGAAGTTTTTATAGATATGAAATAAACAGGAAATTCGTTTTAAATTTCTAGAGAATTGCCGAAATACATTTTACTTTTGTATTAATTTTTACTGAATTCATTTTATTCTTCAGACAACTTACGATGATTGGTTTGATAGGATATGCAACGCAACGCGAAGGCGATGTGCCAAAAGGGATGCCTTCCGAGACGACCTTCTGTGAGAACCTTGTCCCTATTTCGGTGTTTTTTTTTCAACTCTTTCCACCCTATTGGCACTAAGAGGGACTCTTTTAGCAAGCCCATTATGGATTCTATTTCTATTTAGGTATTAGACACGTGAAGAAAACTGAGAAACTTCACCATGAAATCCCATTATTGTAAAATTAAAGTATTTAACCCACAAGTTAAATGATGGGAATGCGAATCTGTGACGATTCGAATTATAATATTGCTTAGAGGTATTACGTAGCAACTCCATTGATATATTTTATCACGTATTTACAATAAACAAAACATTTATTTCTGTTTAGATAAGCAAGGAAAGAACAGACTGATGATGTATAGTAATGGTGACATAGCACTTCTTTATACTAATATAAATAAATTACAAAGCAAATAACAAAAATACCATTGGCTTTACGACACAATGCTGTAGTGTGTGCCATTTTCCTAATACTGTATTATGTGTTTTTCTCGGTTTGTACAAATCAGAAATTGTATCTTCTATGAACGAGTTCAGGAAACCGGGTGTTATGAAAGTATTTCTAGTGAAAATAATTGTCGAACATCCAACTAACTACATTATACAATTGCTATTATCAAGATATTGTCGACAGTGTTTGTTTCTGAGAACACAATGATTGCATATCATCTCGGAAATCTAAAAAGCACAATCGATTTTCCAGATTTCATGGGTGATGTGTAATGATATTTTAAAATATTTTCTGTGTATATATCTGATAAGCAAAACTTCAATTATTTCTGCTAAGTTTTCGTTTTAACCATGACTTAGGTTTTTTTTTTCATCCCATTATTGTTAGAGTGACTATTTTCGGGAAACTTTTAGAAATCAGTTATTGAGAGTGTAAAATTATCTATAGGTTTTGTTTAAATAGATTTTACATAATCTAAACAAATAATAAACTGTGATTTGTACTTAAACAGTTGGTATATCCTCTAAATATATGCCAAATTAGTCATTGTAATGATTAATAAAGTAATTATTGGGTTTTTTGTTGAGGATCGCATCTTAACTAGTTTGGTACCTTAACTTTACTTCGGTACAGTACCAAAGTAAACTAGTTAAGATGCGTTTGGTATCCCTGCAACACATAATTTTGGCTTTGTAAGCTCGGGTATGAGTTAGAATAAGAAACCATGGGAATTTTTCCTGATCTCTGTCGAAAGCATTGTGCATCATCACTTATCACTGGGCCTGGACGAACTTGTGATAGATATGATTAAAAAAGGCCCTCTTGGTGCCACAGGATGGAAAGAATTAAAATACTAACTAATGAGATATCGTGAGTTACTGTATTCAAATGAGTAAAAATCGTGAGTTTACTGTATTCAAATGAGCTTTTCTTTGTTTCCCGGTAACGTACTTGACTTAATAGAAGACATTTTCTGCAATATATTATGCAATTTATGATCATTTTAGACAAAACCTTGCGTAGAAAATTGCAACTATTAATAGATATCTCATCATTTACCAGTTAGCCATGAACTAAGAAAAACCTACAAAACCTTAAATTAATTTCTAAAAAAACCCATAAAAATTCTATAACTATTATTTAATGCAACACTTTCTTACCATCATGTACAGTACATAAATTATAAATAATATAAAATTATTATCTTAAGATCCAAGTCCAAAGTTGCATTCATTGCAAAATCTTCATGAGGTCAAGTTGTTGCAGAACAATAAAAACACTACACTCAACAAGCCACCAATAAAACTCAACTGCCTAACCTATAACCAAAGTCTCCTTTTAATTTGTTTTTTAAAAAAAGCGGTTGACAACCTTGCCCCGCATGCCGAAGTTGCCCCGATCTCCCCTATATTATAAACGAGTGTTAATTTACAGAGAGAATACGTTAGAAGCGAGTGCAATTTTAAATAGAGAATACGTTACAAATGGAAAAGTTTTGTAT
Organism: Centruroides sculpturatus; assembly: GCF_000671375.1. Classification (NCBI taxonomy): domain Eukaryota; kingdom Metazoa; phylum Arthropoda; class Arachnida; order Scorpiones; family Buthidae; genus Centruroides; species Centruroides sculpturatus. Next base: position 284,490 of record NW_019384882.1, read on the forward strand.
AGAAAATACACCGTATACGGGCACAATTTATACAGGAAATACGTTATAAAGGATGCAATATAAACAGGAAGTATATTTAAAATGGGTGTAATTTTCATAGGAAATATATTTGAATCTCTGTAAAGGACAGGCTAAAATTTGAGAGGAGAAAAATATTTAACACAAAAGTATAAGTAAAATTAATTCATGACTATACACAATATAGTCTAAACTTTCAGTTCTTCATAAGTAAAAATTACGTATAATTACTTATGAGAGAAGAGGACAAAGGGAATAATTTAGGTATCTAAGATATAAATTACACTGTCGTCTTGTCAACTGTTCTAATTATTTTCTCATAAGCTATAAATATAATAATACTTTAATATTGTTTCGTATCAGGCCATATTCTAATGGATTTTTAATATCAGTTTTGTCTTGGGCCAAACCGATAAATCCTAAAAGACATAAATGGAAAATAAGGACAATAACACAAATAATTAAGTGAATACATTGTAATATATATTTTAAATTATAAATTAAATTTTTGCCGATAGATTAATATATAGAAATACAATAAATATTTTGAGGTAGGCTGTAAGACATTGTCTAAGTTTGAACTATATTAAAGTAATCGGCGTGTTTCGTAGCAATTGGTAGAGCGGCCTAGGAGTGTATAGTGAACAAACAAACAAACAAACATCCTCATTTATATGAAGCGTTATAACTCTTGTACCTTTTGTCGAAAATTTCTGAAATTTTGAAGGGAGGTTTGTGTATTAGGTGAATTGATGCCATTAAAGTTTGATGATTATAGGTTCAAGGGATGGGTAGATAGAGTAGGTAATGTGTAGTATCTCGAGTGGGTTGGAATGAATGATGAATTTACTCGTTATTAGCATGTAAATTTTTTTAAAACTCATCTCTATCCTCAAAATGAAGTTTTATGCCATTTTATAATAATTAATAATATAAAATGTTTATTTAAATAAACTCTGGTAACAGATGACACCACACATAATTTTGACTTTTTTTTTTTTCGCGGGNATTTTAATATATATGTATTTATTCCGCTCTATTCTTTGGTTATTACCTTCACATTCTATCGTAAAATATCCTTGGCTTGTTCTGTTTTTTTTTTTTTAAATTTATAACTCTGACACCCTTAAAATATTATAAAACTAAAAAAAATACGCACTAAAATTGAATTTTTATCAAAAATTATAGTGATAAAATTACACAAAAACTTAAAATTTCACGCATACATCACTCAATGACAAACGTAAATTATCAGTAAAAGTGTCCTTCATTTACCATTTAAATCTATATCAGAAGCAGGATGAATTAATAAAATAAATAAATACATTATAAAAATTACCAATTATGTATTTAAATTAATAATATAAAAACGAAAATAATAAATAAATAAATAAATAAATAAAATAAACCTGTTACCAAACAACCGTTCACATGATTTTCATAGTACATTTTGTTGCATAAATTTATGACGTAAAGGTCTGTTAAAAATAAAAAAATAAAAAAAAAATACGTCACACATACAAACACACATATATATATATTTTAAATTCTAGTTTAAATATATGATTCGTTATACAGGGGAATGTGATTTTTGACGTCATTTTCAAGTTACGTTACACACACATACACACACGGTCATATATACTACACATCGTTAGTTAGTATTATTGAGGGGAGAAGCAGCGTGTAGATTGTATAAATGGCAAGTAAAACATTGCGGAATATATTAAAATTATGGAAAGTTATTCTTGGTTTTGTTCTACTTTTCATCATAATACCTGTAGCATTAGTAAGTCCAGACAAGGTGAGTAATTCGCGAGCTCTTATTACTTAATTAATACCTAACTTTTATAATTATACCAGCAAAAATATTAAATTTATGGGCATTAAAAAAAATGTTTTTTTTTAACTCTTTTAAAGTGATTTAACGTACTTTAATTACTTTTAAAATAAGTAAAATTGTAGATAAATTATTACAATAAATGTTCTAAAACACGTGCGATTTAAATAAATATTCTTTTATAAAATACATTAATTACAATTAAAATCTTTTTTTTTAAATGGTATTTACAATTGATCAAAGAAAACTATTCCAAAAGCGCACTGAACTATGAAAATATTGTTCTGTTTAATAATTTTACGTGCGTAACAAATTCTTTACATTATTATATAAAATTTTTAATTATAAAAACACATTCTACAACTTAAAAAAATTGTAATTAAATTATAATTTTTGTTTTTTTTCCAATTTAAAAAAGTAAAAGCTTTTAATAATACAAATTGATAAAAAAAATGCAGTTACTTGATAATTGTATTGATATAACAGGTTATGATTATGAAAGAACTTTTGATAATTATCTAAATAAATTAATTTAAAATGATAATTAAATTAAATTAAAATTAAAAGGAGATTTTAATGCTGAATTTTCCACTTTTGTTATACAATATTTAATTTTATTTGAGTTTTATATTACTTTGTGAGGTTATTATTTTAATATATATTTTTTTTTTTTATGGATTATTGTATTGCAAAATCATGTTAAAAGTCACTTTTAATGTTATATATCATTTCAAATAACTGCATACTTTTTTTAAATGCATTTTTTAAATGTTATATGGACCATTAAAATCATTTTCAAGATCCGGTTTAACATTAGTTAATGCTCAATTAACAAGTGAAAAAAAGTAGCAACCTTGTCTATTATTCTTTTTTTTTTTCCTTAGCAAACTTCTTGCTAAAACAACAGAAATTTAATATTAATTTTTTTATTGTTTAACTTAAATTTTAATTAAATTTTAAAATAAAATTAAGGTATTTTTAATTAATATAAATATATGATATATAAGTTCTATTAGTAAATAGTAAAGTAAATAATGAAAGAATGTTTTCCTGATCATTTTAAAAAAGTATATATTACAGGAATTATTTTATCAATTTTTAAATAGAATAATATAAATTAAGGAAATTTTTATCATTTTTTTTGTGTAATTATTTTCTGAGTATTGTATTAATTATAATAATTATGTTTCATATGTTTGCAAGACTCATATTTTTATTTATAAAATGTCTGGTGTATTGTCTGGTGTGGTATGTCCAAAGGTTACATACTCACTTAAAGACCATATGTGCAGAATAATGCATATGTAATAAACTGTAAAATAATTTAGCACACCTACATTTTGTATATGTGCCTTACTGGTGAGCTCGTGTACACTAGTAAGATTGAGCAAGCTAGAAAAATTTACCTTGCTCTACCTTTATCCTAAAGTAGTATTGTAGTTTCAATATTTCAATACAGTTTAGTCTAGTAGTTTGATTACTTCTTTCCACACTGAAGTATTTGAGTAACGCAGGACTGGATTTTCATGTAAGCTAACCAATCCGCAACTTAGGACTTTGCATATTTACATGTATTTGATGGAGGGCCTATTGTATTTTATAGCTTAGGGCCACAACAAATCAAAATCCAATCTGGAATTACAATACTTACAGTATAATATTCAATATGCACTGAAATATTCAAGTTTCTTTAAATTATACTCACTTTTCACAGAAATTATACTCACTTTTCACAGAAAAAAAATTGCATTTAAACCTTTAGTGTCACCTCATATGTGTATATTGCTATATCACTTGCTCTATCAGTTCTATAATTTTAACAAAATTTATATAATAACAAGAACATTGGTCTTGTTATTATATAAATTATATCAGCAATTTAAAAGGAAGAATATTTAAACAACCCATGTGAAATTCTAAGAATTATTCAGCAAGTTTCTGTAACAAAAGCAATACTTAGAGATAATAATTTTGAAAATGCAACCTGTTTAGAATCATTTTTAATTAAGAACATATTTGAGCAAATAGGCCAAGGAGAGTTTCCTAGAATTTAATTTTTTTTATTGGATAAAATATAAATTTTCTTAATGTTTTTTTAAGAAGAAACTTATTAATGACACTTATTCATCATTAAAAAAAGGTCAAGATGTTTTTTTAACCTTCACTATCCTTTCTCAATGGCTGACTAAGTAAATGATGAAGCAAACTGTTGAAACATTCAATTATCATATGTTTAAAATAATATTATTATGGAAAGATAAATTAATGAGATTTATTATCTTTCAACAACTCAAGTTATTCAAGATAAGTGTTTTTAGATAAATATATTTTGTAATTTTATAAAATTTGATATCTTACATCATTCACAACCATTAAGAAGTCATTAAAGTTATCTTTACAAGCTTCAAATTACAGAATTTAGATAATATTTTAGTACTTGAATCCTATTAAAATCTAAAAACTGCAAATTTAATTAAATTATAACTTAATAAAATACAATTTCATATAGTTTTTACATAAAGTTCATTACATTTACAAGATTTACTGTTTTTTTATTTTTAAATTAATATTCTTTGGTTAATACAGGCTGGCCCAATAGTCAATTAACAATTGTAAAGACTAAATTTCTGTCTTTTTTTTTTAGTTCAGCTTTTAACAATTCTTTAAAATGAAGATTATTCTTGTTCAATACATAAATTACAAAGTGTTTGGCATAATTCTGTATCAAAACATAGTATAGTTAACTGATTTCTGGGCCACCCTGTATATTAAATATTAAAATTATGATTTAAACATTAAAACACTTAAAGATTGTTTATATTTCTGCTTTTCGCTTTAAATTTTGATGTTTAATTAAAATAATTCATAAAATAATTAATTTTTGGTATGATTTTCTTCAAAAAATGTAATTCTTTTAGTAAACTAACATGTAAAAACATAAATAGTAATGAATTACTTTCTTCAAAACTGAAAAACATTGACTTGTTTTGTTCTTTATGCATCTTGAACTGCACTGAATTACATGTTAAATGTCAAATAAATATAAAATATGTTTATGACCTTATAAACAAGAAATTTTTAAGTCTCTCATCAACAATATTTTCTTATCAAATACTTGTTTCTGATCTTTCAGACATATATGATGAAATATATTATTTTGGAGACCAAAGGCTACAATATCAGCATAAATGATTAGTCTGTTTGTTTGTCCTCAACTTAAACTAGATGATGAAATCTAAGAAATTTCCAAGAAACTAAATTTCCTGAAAAACTTAATCATTTCTAAATATAAAATTAAGGCATAAGTCATTAAGTGTTTAAAATTTATAAAGGTAGATACAGAAAAAAATCATATTTTTATTCATTTGTAAAAGAAATTGGCTATACTTAAGGATGACCCTTCATAAAATAAGGTTAGATCAATAAGTGTACTTTGTACTTTTGTTCGAATCGACTTTGTACTGGAAAAAAATTGACTTTTTAAACCTCCTGTTAGGTTAAAGAGAAATAAATTTAACAATAAATCAATCATTTATGATTTTATAAGAAATATTAATAGATTAATTAATAATTAAATGTTTACTTAAAAAAGATACTACTAGAGTAATGAAATATTTAACATAATTCTCATAGATTTTCATAAGATTTGAGGCAAATTAAAGTAGAAAAATTATTTTAATATAGATAGGAAGTTGCAAAGCTCACCTGTTTGGTATGTGTAATTATACCATTTAAAGCAATCTCCAGTTCCATTCTTTGCTAGTCATTATATTATTTTCAGGTATTTTGAAATTAATAAGTATTCAGCAATATATGTTAATTCAATTTCTATACAATCTGCAAAACAATTCAACAATTGAATCATTAACCCACTGAAAATCTCTCATGTAAAATGCCATATGTAGTCTAATTCTTTCAAGTGTTGTATGGCCTATTTATTTAAACAATTTTAAACGGTCTTTTTTATGATATCTCCCAACCTGTCTTCATTTATATGATAGTAATTTTAACGAATCTGTCACGCATAATTGAAGCAACCATATGTTACTAACCGAGAGTAGACAGATAAGAGGCACGTTAATGCATCTCTATTGTAGTGAATTTGACCTCAATAATCACATCTAGTTTTTGTTTCCTGATTTTCTTTTTATAATACAGTAGAGTCGCGAAAACTCGGCCTAATGTGGACCGAAGGGTGGCCGAGTTTGTGAAAATGCCGGGTTATTGGGAATGGGATTAAAAAAAATAAGTATGAGTGTTTCCTCAGAAAATACTGTACTGTACTTGTATGTATTGTTTGCTTGAGAATACAACAGAGAATAAACTGCCCAAATACCCTTAAACAAAGGAAAAGTACGACCTTTATGAAGGCATAGAGCCTTTACTACATGAAAATGAAAATTAATGAATACACTGTGTACAGTAATTTACCTGATAAGACAGACCTCAGAAAATACTTTATGAGGCATAAAGCTGTCTATAATAAAAATTAATTAACTAAGGATTTTTTTTCCCTGCCAGGGTGTGGCCGAGTTATCCGGACTGCCGGGTTATCGAGTGCCGAGTTTTCGAGACTCTACTGTATTAAAAGTTTAGCATCATATCTTTCCAATTTATGGAGAAAAACAGTTTAATATGACTGAATTCGGATAGAATTTTAGTTTCCACATCATTTAAACTACATAGACTTTTATTACAATGATAAATAATACAAAAATCCTGTTAGTTCAAAATTAATTTTCTCCTCTCCCTTTATAAATTCAATCATAAAGCCAATAAACTGGTGAAATTTTCTCTTTATTTCCTATATTTACGGAAGTTACAATTTAGTTTTCAATTAGATACATCAAAATGATGAATGACATATTGAGTTTATAAGATTAATTTTCCATTATAATTATAGAGTATGCTGAAAAATTGAAGTGGATAACGATGAGTATGTCTATAAACATATTTAATAGATCTCTCTCAACCGGTTGATTACTCTTATCTCATGTAAGTCCTATATCATACAGATAATTTGCACGAAAGCTTTATTGTGTACAGTTAACCTTAATACGGATATAATTCTTGTATTTTAAATTAAGTTTTTTTTTATACAATTTAATTACTGCATACATATTAATTACTGCATAAACAACGAACAGAAGCTGTTCGTTGTTTATGCTGTTTAACCTTACGTTTAAAGTTCAAATGCCTTGTGTTCAGTATATTCCTTCTTTAGTTTATTTACTTTGTTGTTTATTCCAGTTTTATTCTAGTATTTTTTTTCCTGTTACTGATTCATTCGTTATTTCTAATTGAAATTTACAATTGTAAAGTTTTCAAATATACAGTATAAAGTCATTAAATATACAGTATTTTTAATACATACAAAGAACAGAGCAAAGAGAATATAAAATCCCATCCTGAATGTACCCAAGATGAGAGTATGAAAAGGGCAATTGTCTGAGGTCATCAACCCAATCTTTTATAAGAAAATATTTCCTCCATAAATTCTCTGAAGAAAAATGTCTGAAGCCAACACCGTTCACAGAGCTTCCTAATTCAAATTCGCCTGGGTACCATGTAGCTTTAACGAGCCACTGAGTATTTGGTTTATTAGCGAGGTTGCGGCCGAAGTTTTCATCTCTAAAACGTGAACGTCGAACGTCGAGCGCTGCTATCTTGTAAGCAGCGCTCGACGTTCGACGTTCACGTTTTAGAGATGAAAACTTCGGCCGCAACCTCGCTAATATTATCATCATCATAAGTTACGTAAATAAGTGAAAGAAAAAAGTGCGACGATCGTATTAAGATTTTAAAATAAAATAATATAAAGTGAAAATACAGTTCTACGTATGTTTTTCCTTCTTCCAACCAGTTTATACAATGTTAAATATCTTACAGAATTTTCAAAGTATGAAATACAGGAAAGGAATCATTACGTGAAAATTCGGTATTATTGCGAGGATTTTTTTCGATAAAATTCCTTAATTTGAGGGAATCTTGCAGACAGTTCGGGGATAATTGACTCTATTTTTCTATCACGCAATATTAGAGAAACATCTATTCAAAACTATGAAAATATCTGCTACGGTATCGCAGCGCCAGTTATCGCCCTATCGCACATTTTTGTAACTAACTGTTCTTATGTTTTCAAATAAAATTCCATCACCACAGAAGCCTCCGTGTAAAATATGACGTCGTCACTCTGATTAGTTTCCGAATTATATATATTTGAAATGTGAACTTTAATTAAGAACACTCTGTATATTTAAATGTTATAGAAAAGATATTCATTCTATAAGATCTTCCCTAAATATTCTTAATTGTTTAATAGATAAAATTACGTTTAAAGAAACAAATCAAAGTTTTCTGCCTCTCCTATCATATCACGAAAAGGAAAACAATACAAGGAAAAATTACAGAAGTAAGAGTTATTTTCTCTTTATAATTCTTTTTCTTTTTATGAATAAACAGTTTAAAGAAAGGAAAAATTCATTATTATTCACCATTGCCGAGTTCAAGAAGTCAAACAGGAATTTGTCCTTCGTGAAGAATTTTATAGAGTAATGCCCTCATGAAATTTCTATATTGTAGGATATATTATTCTATTCAGATATTTTCGAAGATTTTACTGTTATTTAGCAAGAAATATTCATAAATATTTGTTTTAAAAGTACGCTAATTAACACGTATTTTCATTAAATTATATCCATAAATTTATTCGGAAATTTTCGATATTTATAAAAATTTTGCTGACCTAAACGAAGTTACTAAAGTAGTTTCAAAATAAATAAAAATTAATTAAATATTTAATAAAAAATATTCAATAGAACAATAACTAAATTTTCCCCGTATCAGTAACAAAATGATGAAATTTGAATTTTTATAAATAGAAAATTTTCCTGTACTGTATTTAGAACTTTGATTTTATATCGTAAACATATATCTTGAAAATAAATTTTATTTTTGAATTTATGTATCATTTATTGCATATTTTAGCATTGAAAACTATCAAATAATGAATACAAAGTGTCATCAGGCAAATGTATTATTATACGTGCACATAAGTGGATGAAACTACTAAACACTGGTCTCCTGACCACGGGTTTTCTTCATGTTTATAACACCTAAAATAGGGACCAATTTCCCAAAGGAAGTACTCCCAGGACACACCCCTCCGGAAGATCTTCCATATAAACCAATTATTATACATGACATATGAATTTTAGACTATTTTCTAAATCTTACTCTTTAACTGTGTACATAAAACACAGAGTGCTTCAAAAATGCTAACAAATATATGAGAAATGTCTTGTATAAATTCATTTCAAGACTCTAGAACAGTAGTTTTCAATCAGTTTTAGAGCCTCAGTAGATCTTTAACAACAAATTTGTTATTCAGGATGTCTCAAAAATCTTCTACAGTTATCACAAGATTCTCTGGTAGTTATTGAATTTCAGGTATTACCACACATAAATAAACCAATCTGTATGCCAGATTACAAAATGTTGCTCTATAAATGCTCTAAAATAAACTCGTATAGCTGTTTTGAACACGTGAGGATTGTTAAATCTCTTGAAGCATCCAATTACAAGTGTGGTACTCCAAATAATTTTAAGTCTTGCTTCATCTACAATATGAGTTTATTTAAGTTAAATTGATCGGTATTAACCTTCTTTTGAAACATTCATTAAAGTCTGTTATTTAAAAAGTTTTATATAATTATTTTCCTTTGTAGCTGCCATTAAGTGTATATTTATACTTCGAAAACGTCACTTATTTATATTTCGATATATTTTGCAATGGACGATGAAAAGATGTTTGCAACGTTGCATATATTTTTATATCATCCATCAAATATGTTTAAATAATTTTTCGAATAAATATAATTGTATTTTTTAAAAATATATAATAATTATGTAACAATATAACATGATGATGTATGTATTTTTTTAAATTTTGGAATTCCGCGATAATTATGCAATGGCTTGTAAATGTTTACAATGGTTTATTCTTACATTATTTCGACGTAAAAAAATGAAATTTATGCTCTAGATATACATAATTTTGTAATAAAATCATAACAATTTTGAAAGATTTACAAATATTTTATATTATTTCATGATAATATAGGCGGTCCTTTGACATATCTGAAGAAATTAATGATTTTAAGTTTTTCAAAATTGTAATGATCTTATTGGTTGGAAATGTGATTAATAGAACGATGATTGGTTAGACGAATAAAATTTAAATGCAATACTATTTAATTTTGCTTCTTGAAACATTTTTTAAATGAAAAATACAGTAAAAAAAACCTAATTTGGATATTAGTGATCCTACAGAATGCCCAGTTTAGAAAAATGTCAAAGATACAGGATTGGCTTGTTTTATTTGTTACTTAACACGTGGGCGATGTGCCGAGTGGATGCAACTCCTAAATAAGGAAACTGGCTCCTATTTAGGTGTTGCAAACGTGAAGAAAACACAGAAAACTCCATGTGGTTACTCAAGACAAACTATCAGTGTTCAGTGATTTTTTATATCTTTTCGGCCACTGGTGGGTTAATAAATTTTGTCTACAATATCTTCTATGTAATATATATCTTGTATATTAAGTTTTTGTTTTAAATTCTTGGCCTAGTTTATTGTTAGCCTGAAGCCTTTAGCTTTCTCATGTTAATGAAATTATTGTAAAAGGATCTATAAATATACGTCCTTGACGTTGTTATTTTTGAAATAATGCCAAGTTTTTCTCGCTGCAACCGAATACAATCGTTTAACAAGTGCATTCCGTTTATAACCACATGCTGGTTGCTTTATACCCTGTGTTTAATTGGAACAGTGTGATTCTTATTGTTTTCATATTTCACAATTTTTCTTCAAATATTTTTAAATTTGTACGCATTTAATTCCGCATAATTTACATTATTTTAAATTGTAATGGTAAAAATGATTTATACCCGGCATTTTAACCCATGAAAAAGTATATAAACCATTAGATTTACGGTTAAGAACCTAAATATAACAAGCATATCTTTAATTTTCGACTAAACTAGATCTAGACTTAGATTTCTTGTGGATCTAAGTAATAATATATTACAGGGTCCTCCCTCCATTAAATTTTAATACACGTAAAGTTGTGAAGCTCTAAACTGTACTGTACATTACTATGTCGTAAATAACACGATAAATATCAGTTTGAGAGGGAAAATACGATTTGCTATTAATGTATACACGCTAAAATACTGTTTAGCGATAATAATTAACTTGTATAAAAGTAATTTTATGTTGGAAATAAAAAAATATGGCGTGAAAAAGTGCGATGAATCATAATTCCATCATCTTGTTTCGCAGTGAAGCATAGCTACAGGCTCTAAAAAACCTGTAACACTCGAATTAACAGATTATTTTAATAATTTTAAAAGCAAACCTAACATATTTTAAGTCTGAATTATTATTCGAAATTATTATATTATACTTTATTTTTTTTTTATTCCAGAAATTGAGAGCGGGATGTGTTTGCATTCTAATGGCAATATTTTGGATGTTGGAGATATTACCTTTGCCTGTTACATCGTTAATGCCTGTAGTGTTACTTCCTATATTCGGTGTAGTTAATACGGATGAACTTAGTCGACTTTATATGAAAGTAAGATTTACATATAAAAATTCGTGTTTACTACTTACAAATTTGATTAAAATATCATTAATTTTCTTCTCAGGAAACCATTATGATGTTTATAGGAGGATTGACGTTGGCTGTGGCCATAGAACATTGTAACTTACACAAGAGGGTTGCACTTAAAGTTTTATTAGTGATGAATAGAGGAGTACACTGGTAAAAAAAATCATTAAAATTGATCTGTGGAAGTTAAAATTGTTAAACTTAAAATCGTTTAACTCAAAAATAGGTTGATGTTGGGTTTTATGTTAATTACTATGTTCCTGTCTATGTGGATCTCTAACACTGCCACTACTGCCATGATGGTGCCTATCATCGAGGCAATTATCGAAGAACTTAAGAAAAAGGTTAACAAATACAATGCCATAAATCTGGAAGACATTAGTGGTAAGTTTAATGATTAATTTACGTGTTCGTAGAATACATAGGGCATGCACGAGGTGAGCATTTAAACTATGCTCAAGTTTGATCCTGTAGTTTTGGGCTATCTTTGTAACTTAGGGTAAGGACATTTATAGAAACAAATTAAATAATTATTATAGTGCAGAACGATAAAGAAGTGAAAACGATTTGTACCGTATCCAACTCGAACATAGAACGAATTAATGGGTGAGGATTATTTTATATGATAAATCCCGTGTTATGTTTGAGTAGATATTAAACATTTTGCTTTTTTTTAAATTATTAGAGATAATGAAAATGATAAAACATTCAAAAGAATGCGGATTGCATTAATGTTGAGCATCTGTTACGCTGCCAATTGCGGAGGAACTGGATCATTGACAGGAACTGGCCCTAACTTAGTTATGAAAGGGATGCTCGAAGAGTAAGTTGCATTTATAAAAACGTGTGAAGTTATTACTTAAAGTGTATAGTCATGCGTTAAATTTAAATTATAAGCATTGTTCGGGTTATGAACATTCGTAAAAAGTCATAACTTATACTTATCATTGCTTTTATCTATTGTTATAACGGCAGCAATTACGCGGTGTTACTGAAAACAAAGTTCGTTTGATAATTGCTACAATCATTAAATTACTGTTATTAAATTAAACTAGTTATAATGGATTACGTTATAACGAGTTTAAATTTTTGCTTCTGTTAATTTGATACGCGTTTAAATTTGATTCAATTTATTTTAATTGTTGGAAATAAGGAAAGTTACACGTGCATTTTACAGCAAACTTGTTCTGTGCACCAAAAAAATAACAATACCCCACAAAGGAGTAGAACAGATTACTATAATGAAGAAAATTATTGTACAATTCGATAAATATGGGGCATTTGCATGCTTATTTTCTTTAAAATGCTGTAATTACATTTCGACTTCACATAAGTATGCGCCTTTTTCACTCAAGACAAATATGCAACAAATACCTTTTTTCATTTACCCAGAAGAGGTGAAAAACGAATATAGGGGCTTACAGAGACACTTTAATTATGGAGGTAGAGAGAGTTGATTTTTCTGAAAGAAAGAGTATCAATTTTTAACTTTTCATCACTAATAATTTGTTAGCTTTTTTACTTTCTCCGCTTTTTTCCTCGTTTTTTTTTTTTGTTGTGGCTTCCTCCGATTTTGTAAGGGAACAGCAAGTTTCCCATTCAAATTCCCTCCCTACGGAAGCGTACGAGTTGGAGCAACAAGTTCCTCTGTAGGAAGGTCTGAGATTAGTTTTTGCATTTGCAGAAAAGCCGAGTAACACAAACATTAAATTCACTTACAAGGATAGTGAGAGGACGTAAAAAGTACTAAGAATCTCAACTTTTAAGTGTTTAATTTTAACGTATTTTTTAAATATTTTTAGAAAATTTCCACAATCCAGAGAAATAACATTTGCCACCTGGATGATGTACAATGTGCCTGGGATGTTGATTTGTGTATTTTTAGCGTGGATATATTTGACATTTGTTATCATGAAATACAGGTAATAAATTTAAATATTTAACATCATCATAATATATATTATAGCATATTAACTTACATATTATCTTCAGAGGAAAAGATTCCGATGATCAAACAATAACGGAAGCGATAAGAAAAAAGTACTTAGAATTAGGAAGAATTACGTAATGTATTTTATGTATTTAACGAAATTATTTATGCAATTTTATTCAAAATAATATTTTCTTTATTTAATTTCAGATTCCACGAATGCGCCGTTTTAATATTGTTTATTATTTTAGTGATTTTATGGTTGTTCAGGGATCCGAAATTCATTCCAGGATGGGTGGAACTGTTCGATCCAACGGTGTATGTACACATTTAAAACATTATTAGAAAAGTAAAATTAAATTAAAATATCATATTATCGCTTCTAAAATAAAGAGAAAATATAAAAGTTTCAAATAATTTTAATTTGCACCCGGTTAAAGCCATATAGGGTACTCAGAGGTTTAAAACCCTTTGGTTGTGTACGCGATTTCCAGCAGTTTTTATATCAGTACGCAAGATATAATATATACTGTATTATCTTCAGTTCAATCCAATTGCAATTTGTACTTAAAATCCAACTCTACAAGGCATACTTTCTTAACTTGGGTGCATGAGGTATCGCCTGATGCCATCATTAAAATTTATCTGTATTAAATTTATAAATTTTTAACAGGGAAGTAGATGATGCCACACCAGCCATAGCCATTGCCATATTACTCTTTCTAATTCCGGCCAAACCTAAACAATTAGGAAGAAGTCCACCATTATTAGACTGGAAAACGGCTCAATTGAAATTACCTTGGGGGATTATCTTGCTAATTGGTGGTGGATTTGCCATGGCTAAAGGTGCTGAAGTAAGTTTAATGCATTTTATATTAGTTTATTTAGAAAATATTGTAAAATTGATTACTTTTTAATGTTATTGGAAATTTTAGACATCACACTTAGACGAATGGATAGGACATCAATTGACATATTTCGAGTATCTTCCCACAGAAGCCATAATTGCACTGATGTGTTTCATTACTTTATTTCTTACTGAAATCACTAGCAATACGGCGGTGGCAACTATAGTTTTACCCGTTATGATACAACTAGTAAGTATTTACAATAGATAAGATAACATATTATAAATTTATTAATTAATCTTTAATTAATATGCGAACATTTTCAAAATTTTTCAGGCAGTATTCTTAAAAATAAATCCCTTATTTTTAATGTTACCCGTTACGGTATCCACTTCTTATGCATTTCTCTTACCAGTTGCCACTCCTCCAAATGCCATTGTTTTCGATGCTTCAAAAATGAAGGTTACTGACATGGTAAATTCTCTATTTATTATCTTCTTCTACAAGTTTTATAGCTTATAAAGATAGATATTTTTCTCTTTATAGATGAAAGCTGGAATTGCCATGAATATCATCTGTTTAGTGGTACAGTTTACCATGATCAATACATTAGGCAAAGTTATGTTTAATTTAGACACTTTTCCTGCTTGGGCGGCAGCAGCAGTAAATAACACTGAACTTCAAATGCAAAATATGACATTTTTTCAGACGTAAACGAGCAATATCGTGCAATAATTCCGTGTATTATAGGTTGTGAAAAAAAGAAATATGAATGTGTTTGTCTCCGTGAATATGTTTTTGTTATTGAAAAATTGTACATATTATTTTTATTATCCACTAAAACAAAATAGAAAATATAACTTAATAATAAAATTTTATTTTATTAACATTATATTTTTATACCATTCACGAATTTTCTCATCTGAAAATCAATAAAACTAAGAATTGCAACGTATAAAAGTTGCAATAATGCATTTTCAATATTGATAATCTATAAAGTCTATACGATAGTCATTGATAAATATAATATTCATGTTATACGCCACATAAAAGATTCATTAAAATCTTCTAAAATGTTTAAATATTAATGCTTAAGTATGACCACAGTTCCAAATAATAGGTAATACGTATCCTGAATGCCATTTCTTTTAAAGCAAGGTCTATATAAGAAGGTCAGGACACGCGTGACCTACTTCTTGAGCCGCCATTTTGGGGCTTGTACGAGCAGTCAGTTTTATACGACATTAATTAAATTAAAATTGCATAAATCCAATGATTTCTAGTCGAAAATATAATAATAATTTCGGATGATTACTCAACCCCAGTTTTATGTAACGTTTTCATCAAATACAGTAGAGCGTCGATTTTCCGAATCAATTGGGGACTGGGGTTGTCCGGATAACTGATATTTAGGATAACTGATTTACGTACAAAAAAATAATTTAACGTATCCGATGTCGAAATTTTTATCCGTTGCGTGTCGCTTCGCGTTGAATTTTCGTCGATGTTAAGCCTAACAATAACTATTGTATCGTTAAAAATTATTTTTTTATTTTGTACAAACAAAATAAATATATTTAAAAATATAAAAATAATAAAAAAATTATACTTCAGATGTTAATTTAGTATTAAAAACGTAAAATATTTGAGTAATCCAAGACATAGCCAAAGATTGAAGCGCCACAGCACTGGCGAAAATTTAAATTTGGCGACTGGAATTTTTTCGGATGATTGATTTTCGGAAAATCGACGCTCTACTGTAGTTTAAAAGAAACAATCATGCATATCATTCGCTGTCGTGATTGAAACTAATTAAATAGGTGCTAAAACTGATGCAATTACGTATATAGGCACTTCGTAAAGTGATGCAATAACAATATTATAAAATCTCTAGATTATAAGAATTACATATACAGTAAAGCGTCGTTTATCCGAAAGTCGGTTATTCGAAAGAATTCCAGTCGGCCTAAAGTATAATTTTTATTTGTTTTTATATTTCTCAATGTATTTATTTCGTTTGTAAAACATAAAAAAATCATTTATAACGATACAATAGCCACGATTATTTTAAAAACTTTACGTTAGGCTTAACATCGACGAAAATTCAACGCGAAGCGACACGCAACGGAGAAAAATTTCAACACGGGATAGGTTAATATATTTTTTCGTACATAATCGGTTATCCGAAAAATAAGTTATCCGAACAACTCCAGTCCCCGATTGATTCGGATAAACGACGCTCTACTGTATTTAGATTTCCATCACTTCTTTTAAAATAAAAATTCTAACAATAAAATTAATGTAAATTTTATTTAAATTGAATTAAGTATAAATTATTATTAAACTAAATTTTTTTGCAATGTTTTATTAATAAATATTGAGAGTATAAGTCAATACCATCATCATAATTTTATTTTTAAATACAATATGGTCATATTAAAACAGTTATATGTTTAATTATTTTATCATCAAATAGAAAAATTTAAAAAAAATTCATTTGTTTTATATCTGGATTGCCAATGTCATTTATAAATTTCCATGTATAGTTCGTTCATGGATACGAAGAATATCCACGGGTTTAAACCACTTGTTGCAAACTCTTTGAATTGCGTCATGAACCATCCCTTGATGCCTACGCTACATTTTGCTTTCCTCTGCTTATTTGCGGGAAATCTAAACAATCGAATGTCTGTAGATTTACTTTTACAATTTGTTTAAAGTTTTGTGTACTTATATACGTAATAATAGTCGACTCATGCAGGAACTACGTGTGGAGTATAATCTATCCATAAGCCCCAAAATGGCCGCTGCCGCATAGAATCACGGGAGCGTGTCCTGACCTTTTTCTTTCTTTCTTTCTTTTTCTTTCTTTCTTGTCTTATTAATATGGAGACTCTAGCCTGTTGGCTTTTTTTCCGAATCATTCCGCTTAGAAATTAGGTAAAGCGGTTGGTGCGGTGAACAAAACGCTCCAAGATTTCGATATGTTGGCGAGGAGGAAGGTCGGTATAAGGCCAGTATATCAGAGTTAATGTACGGACGATCGTAAGGTCCAAGGTTAAGAGACGGCCTAGCTCTTGGCGGGTCCGTGTGTATTTCGGGCAGACAAGCCAATAGTGAACGGAAGTTTCTGGCGAGCCACAGTGGGGGCAATCAGGCGAGTCTCATTGGCGTCGAGAATAGAGGAAGTTGTTTAAGGTGGCCGTATCGGTTCGAAGTCTAGCCAATAGGGTTTCTGTGTGGCGAGACGAGGTATGATGGTATATCCAAGGGACGAAAGGTCGGAGATGTTCGCGACCTTTTCCCCGAAGAATAGTAGACCAGGTATCTGTGTAGTTGCGGATGATCGATTCCTGCATCTGACGTATGAGGTCACGTGCCATGAGAGGTCTCCATCAGGAGCCGATGGGAGTGTCATGACTAGCGGCTTGGTCTGCCGCTTCATTTATGTGAATGCCAACGTGACCAGGGGTCCACCCGATTTCAAGGGGTGTTGGGTGGGAGCTGATAGTTGCAGATAGGTCAATAATAACCGCTGAAGAGGAAAAATTAACATTGGCGACTGCCTGGAGAACTGATTTGCCATTTGAGACGATGGCCGTCGGAGTGTTGTGTCCTGTCCTTCTTACATAGGCAGATCTCCCAAGTGTTGGGTTCCATAACTTAACAAACTGTGGCCAACCTGGCAACACTTACCGTGCCCTTAGTTTTCAGTCTTTGTCTCCCGGACAGTCTGTCTGACCACGTGTACGACACTGCCGGCACTCTGTACAGTATTCGAGCGCTTAATAAATTTGTTTTATTAATTGAAATCTGCAATTATTTGATCAAGACCCCAAAGTGGTGAGCCGGACATGACCACAAGAACTTATTTACCCAATTTTGTGAGTATTTATATTATATATTTCCGTCATGAGCAAGAGCGAAGACCCCGTCGAGGTAGCACGTGTATCGGTGAAAATTCTACCCTTTTGGAGAAAGAACGTTAGAGTATGGTTCACACAGGTGGAATCACAATTCGCTGTCTCTAATATCACGACAGAAGTTACGAAATACCATCATGTACTAGGATCGCTTGACTGTGAAATAGCCGAATTGGTCGCCGATCTAATATCCCAACCGTTGACGAACACGCCCTACACGGACCTAAAAACGCGATTAATCGACGAGTTCGAAGAATCCGAAAGTAGGAAGGC
>NW_019384882.1:303600-315280 GCF_000671375.1 Centruroides sculpturatus
AATAATAAAATTTAGGTATTTGCGTAAATATGCATATTTTAAAAAGTTATATTAATTAATAATAAACAATATTCTTTTACATCTCAAGTTATCTTAAAAGTGTTACCATTCTGTTACGGGCCAGCTTATTATTTGTAGTCGTCATTTCATTGAGCAGATACTATTTTTATACATGCAGAAAACTATTCTTAGTATTTTAAAGTATTTTATTAATAAATATATTTTATCCGTAACCATATTCTGTAATTTCTACAGAACGAAGAGTAAAGACTACAACAGAATATCAAACTGTTCTAGGAACACTTTTGTTACTTCCGAACAATTTTTATCGATATAATTATCAACATAATTATGTTTAATAATAGTAATAACTATAGATATATTTACCTTCGAAGATTATGAGTCTAAAAACGCTCGACAAATTAAAAAAAAATAGTTAAATTCCAAAATTTCCTTCCCTTGCTTACAGTAGTGAAGCAGTCGCTAGGCCTCGGCTCGACTACGGATGACGTATATCCGGAATCTGGCAGGAAGTGGCTAAATCGGCTGTATGAGGCAACCTTATAAATCTAAGACCTTGGGCCTCGCCCACTTTTAGCCTCAATCCTAACCCTAGCGCTCCTAGTGAGCAAAAGTGACTCTAGGCAGAAAATTCGCCCTTCTTCCCAAATCAATTTATCTAATAACCATGGTGCGGGTCTAGTAATATGTTGTTGTTAATGACAACAGAAATCTATAAAAGTTACAAATTTCCGGCATATTAAATTCTTAAATCCATTGATAGGCCTTTTTATGTTATACTATTTTAAACCTTATTTAATTAATATATTAAGTTATATTATTAATAAATAAACAGAATAAAATATTAAAAAAACTAAATATATAAATTATTTTTTTAATAATATATTATGTACTGTATATATTTTGTAATTTTATCGTACCGCTAGGAGTGTAACAATCGCCCCTTTTTCTAGAAATGGCGACGATGTCAAAGTGGGCTGTCTATTATATACTTCATTTTGGCGTACGTAACTATTGCAAATAATATTTATTACATCAACAATGAAGCTTCTAGGAAAAATTATAGAAAAAGACGGCAGTGGGTACGTTCCTTTATATATCTTGAAGCCCATACAATGATATATTTTGATATAAAATAGTATAAGTTACCTCCAGGTAATTCGTGTACACAAATCCAGCAAAAATAATCTCTCCCTACAGAATTTCAGGTTAAAATATCACATTTATAATGTTTAAACATCATAATTCAAAGATTTTGAATGTTTTCTGAATAATTTATACACAAATATTGACTAAAATGATGCCAAATTGTAATCATGATTCCAGATGTCCTTGAGGTTGATTGAATTTGATACTGCTGAGAAATTATACAGTAGAACATATATAAATAATATATGCTTTTTAATACACATACTACTTAATAAACATGTTTTATACCATAAAAAAACTTTGGTATTTACAGTTATTTGGATGACACAACAATGACATTTCAGTCAAATTTTACCTATGTACACTGTCATGGCTGTGGTGGCAACTGTTCATACTCCCGACTGACTCCTTCCAGAGAGAGTTGCCAGCAGGCCGCCGAATGTATAACGTCACTAGTTATTGATACGTGTGTTCAAGAACTACTGTGAATCAATAACTAGCAACTGTTAGTGCTCCCGACTGACTCCCCTCTGGGATATATGATGGATATATGTGTGGATGCAAATTGCTAGAATTTTTTGGGAATGAAGATTTTCAATCTATTTTAATACATGAAAAGCTAAAATAAACCTATAAAACCTACTGAGGAATTTGCTACCTGTCCATTCCATCCCCAGCAAAGCTGAGCTGCAAGTTTTTAGTAATTTAAATTAAACAATAGTAAATCAGTAGATGTAGTAAATCAAAAGTAGAATAAAATGAAAATAATTATTTGTCTTTAAAGCTTCTTGTGCGAAGTGGCAATGAATTTACTTTTTGTTTATATTGTCTATGTGGGCCTTTATTTTTATCTGGATCTTTATATTACCTTTCAACTAAGGGTACGACTATGCAGACGTGAGCAAGCAAATTTTCCAAGCAAGTGAGAATATGTGGTGAGAAGAGGCGTGATGCGATAAATATCAAACCCTGTCAGATATGTGCAAGAACCAGAAATTTGCGCTTGCCAGCAATATTTTTCGCTTCTCACTTGTGCGTGGTTTCCCTTTGCGAGAACTATACCGCTCACAACCTCTCTCTTACTACTAAATTTGCATCTGCATATCACCCTAAGACTTCCTCTCTTTGCTATATATCCTCTAATATATCTTACAATATAATTTTTCCCTTATAAAAAACTGAAGGACTTTATTAAATTTTTATTATTTTATGTATAATAATACATAAAATAATAATGCCAAAATAATTGTAGCCAGATGGCTACAGAATCAAGATTTTATATAGGATGCTTCAAAATAAGATGTGATCAATATGCTGTGTAACTATCTCTATCATAAGCACATTGTTGGAGGTGGTGATGTAAACCATTGTGCAGATGCCCGATGCCATCTTGAGGTATCTGCAGTCATGCTTATTGAATCTGAGCAGTCAGATCTTGGAGGTTCTAAGGCTGTGTTTCTCAACCTGTAACGAATTGTCGCCCCCTTCAATAAAACCATTATGTAGTATCACCCCCTTCACTTCAAAATTCTGATGCCGAAGGCCAGGGCTAATGCCAAATTTGTACTGCATTGAACAGATTAGTGACTAGTATAATGCTATTTGTTTAATTATTGTACGATAAAATGAATAAAAGATCTAATTATTCTTCATATAATGTTTTACTATATCGCCAAGAAAATTGTTTTTTTGCCCCCAAAATATAAATTGTTACTAATTGCCCCTCAACATGGAAAAACGCCCACATGGGGGTGATATCGCCCCCATTGAGAAACACTATTCTAAGGTGTGTTGAGGTGATGTCTGACCATGTCCCTGACATGTTCATCTTTGTTATTAGTCAGGCAGAAATCAGGACTTGTTCCAGATGCCAGGTCAATCTGTTGTGACACCAAGCAGATGTTCCTGACAATGTGCAGGGGTCAGAGGCAGCTCAGCTTTGTGTAACCGATGTAACTGATGTGACTGATGTTCTCACAAAATCATCTGTGCTTGCAACATGACTCCATAGCTGCTGCCATGTGATATATCTATGTTGTACTGCAGCCCTCACAATCTGTCTGTCATCACAGTCTGAAGTATTCCACTGGGCTTCTGACCTACTGGTTATAGAGCCATCCTCTTGCCATCATTTCCAACATCTCCACATGGTCCAAGTATCCAAGATATATCTTCATCCTTGTACTGTCTTTCCTCTGAGAAGAATGCATCAATGAAATAGAAATATTTACATACATTCTCACTTGTTTATTCAATATGTTTATGAATTAAAGTAAATATTATAAGGTATTTTTAAGCACAGTAGTTTTTATTGCTTATATTAATAGCAATAAACATAACAATACCACCCTTTTTAACACAAAAATAAACTTAAAATAACAGACCTCTTATAATTTAATTTATTTAATGCTTTTGAGGAATATATCTCTTTATCTTCTTATAACAATATAATTTTATATATGTGCTATACATGATTTTTTTGCTCTTTACTACAAATTAACACCGGATGCTTTTGGCATTTTCAAACTTTCAACTCATTTGATAAATCAGTCCTCATATAAAAACTGAAACACGTGCAATGTTAACACTTTAAATTCCTTATTAGAGTGAAAAGGCAGTATTATGGAGTATCTTGCTAGCTGAAAGACCAAATTTTTGAAACATTAAATTCATTGTGTTTTCATAGCACCTTATGTTGTTGAATTAAAAAGTTAAAATGATACATTACTTTTATTTATGCAACAATTAATTTATTCTATGTACTGTATATATTTTGTAATTTTATCGTACCGCTAGGAGTGTAACAATCGCCCCTTTTTCTAGAAATGGCGACGATGTCAAAGTGGGCTGTCTATTATATACTTCATTTTGGCGTACGTAACTATTGCAAATAATATTTATTACATCAACAATGAAGCTTCTAGGAAAAATTATAGAAAAAGACGGCAGTGGGTACGTTCCTTTATATATCTTGAAGCCCATACAATGATATATTTTGATATAAAATAGTATAAGTTACCTCCAGGTAATTCGTGTACACAAATCCAGCAAAAATAATCTCTCCCTACAGAATTTCAGGTTAAAATATCATATTTATAATGTTTAAACATCATAATTCAAAGATTTTGAATGTTTTCTGAATAATTTATACACAAATATTGACTAAAATGATGCCAAATTGTAATCATGATTCCAGATGTCCTTGAGGTTGATTGAATTTGATACTGCTGAGAAATTATACAGTAGAACATATATAAATAATATATGCTTTTTAATACACATACTACTTAATAAACATGTTTTATACCATAAAAAACTTTGGTATTTACAGTTATTTGGATGACACAACAATGACATTTCAGTCAAATTTTACCTATGTACACTGTCATGGCTGCGGTGGCAACTGTTCATACTCCCGACTGACTCCTTCCAGAGAGAGTTGCCAGCAGGCCGCCGAATGTATAACGTCACTAGTTATTGATACGTGTGTTCAAGAACTACTGTGAATCAATAACTAGCAACTGTTAGTGCTCCCGACTGACTCCCCTCTGGGATATATGATGGATATATGTGTGGATGCAAATTGCTAGAATTTTTTGGGAATGATGATTTTCAATCTATTTTAATACATGAAAAGCTAAAATAAACCTATAAAACCTACTGAGGAATTTGCTACCTGTCCATTCCATCCCCAGCAAAGCTGAGCTGCAAGTTTTTAGTAATTTAAATTAAACAATAGTAAATCAGTAGATGTAGTAAATCAAAAGTAGAATAAAATGAAAATAATTATTTGTCTTTAAATATTCTTGTGCGAAGTGGCAATGAATTTACTTTTTGTTTATATTGTCTATGTGGGCCTTTATTTTTATCTGGATCTTTATTTTACCTTTCAACTAAGGGTACGACTATGCAGACGTGAGCAAGCGAATTTTCCAAGCAAGTGAGAATATGTGGTGAGAAGAGGCGTGATGTGATAAATATCAAACCCTGTCAGATATGTGCAAGAACCAGAAATTTGCGCTTGCCAGCAATATTTTTCGCTTCTCACTTGTGCGTGGTTTCCCTTTGCGAGAACTATACCGCTCACAACCTCTCTCTTACTACTAAATTTGCATCTGCATATCACCCTAAGACTTCCTCTCTTTGCTATATATCCTCTAATATATCTTACAATATAATTTTTCCCTTATAAAAAACTGAAGGACTTTATTAAATTTTTATTATTTTATGTATAATAATACATAAAATAATAATGCCAAAATAATTGTAGCCAGATGGCTACAGAATCAAGATTTTATATAGGATGCTTCAAAATAGGATGTGATCAATATGCTGTGTAACTATCTCTATCATAAGCACATTGTTGGAGGTGGTGATGTAAACCATTGTGCAGATGCCCGATGCCATCTTGAGGTATCTGCAGTCATGCTTATTGAATCTGAGCAGTCAGATCTTGGAGGTTCTAAGGCTGTGTTTCTCAACCTGTAACGAATTGTCGCCCCCTTCAATAAAACCATTATGTAGTATCGCCCCCTTCACTTCAAAATTCTGATGCCGAAGGCCAGGGCTAATGCCAAATTTGTACTGCATTGAACAGATTAGTGACTAGTATAATGCTATTTGTTTAATTATTGTACGATAAAATGAATAAAAGATCTAATTATTCTTCATATAATGTTTTACTATATCGCCAAGAAAATTGTTTTTTTGCCCCCAAAATATAAATTGTTACTAATTGCCCCTCAACATGGAAAAACGCCCACATGGGGGTGATATCGCCCCCATTGAGAAACACTATTCTAAGGTGTGTTGAGGTGATGTCTGACCATGTCCCTGACATGTTCATCTTTGTTATTAGTCAGGCAGAAATCAGGACTTGTTCCAGATGCCAGGTCAATCTGTTGTGACACCAAGCAGATGTTCCTGACAATGTGCAGGGGTCAGAGGCAGCTCAGCTTTGTGTAACCGATGTAACTGATGTGACTGATGTTCTCACAAAATCATCTGTGCTTGCAACATGACTCCATAGCTGCTGCCATGTGATATATCTATGTTGTACTGCAGCCCTCACAATCTGTCTGTCATCACAGTCTGAAGTATTCCACTGGGCTTCTGACCTACTGGTTATAGAGCCATCCTCTTGCCATCATTTCCAACATCTCCACATGGTCCAAGTATCCAAGATATATCTTCATCCTTGTACTGTCTTTCCTCTGAGAAGAATGCATCAATGAAATAGAAATATTTACATACATTCTCACTTGTTTGTTCAATATGTTTATGAATTAAAGTAAATATTATAAGGTATTTTGAAGCACAGTAGTTTTTATTGCTTATATTAATAGCAATAAACATAACAATACCACCCTTTTTAACACAAAAATAAACTTAAAATAACAGACCTCTTATAATTTAATTTATTTAATGCTTTTGAGGAATATATCTCTTTATCTTCTTATAACAATATAATTTTATATATGTGCTATACATGATTTTTTTGCTCTTTACTACAAATTAACACCGGATGCTTTTGGCATTTTCAAACTTTCAACTCATTTGATAAATCAGTCCTCATATAAAAACTGAAACACGTGCAATGTTAACACTTTAAATTCCTTATTAGAGTGAAAAGGCAGTATTATGGAGTATCTTGCTAGCTGAAAGACCAAATTTTTGAAACATTAAATTCATTGTGTTTTCATAGCACCTTATGTTGTTGAATTAAAAAGTTAAAATGATACATTACTTTTATTTATGCAACAATTAATTTATTCAAAGTATTTATATATAATTTTGTATAAATATTTCTGATTTATTTTGTTTTTCAGACATGTCACACTTGTGGCAGAAGAACCAGAGGATATGTGGCATGCTTATAACCTTGTTGCCGAAGGTGATAGTTTACGAGCTTCTACAATAAGGTATGTTAACATGATTAAATTGAAATTAATTTATTTGTTTACTTTTTAAGCATATTTAATGTGTGAAAACATTAATATGCTAAAACAC
Source organism: Centruroides sculpturatus (assembly GCF_000671375.1). NCBI lineage: Eukaryota > Metazoa > Arthropoda > Arachnida > Scorpiones > Buthidae > Centruroides > Centruroides sculpturatus. The sequence goes on from NW_019384882.1 coordinate 310,780, forward strand.
ATTCAGTATAGCATAACAGCTGCAAAGTTGTTCAACTAGCTACACTAGTTGAACATGTTAAGTGTAGTTGATAGCATTTTGACCAAATACATGGCTTTTGTACTTACTTTTATTTGATATCTAAGACAGAATTCCTTAGACAGAACTGAGATGCAAAGATAGAATCCTTAGCTTCAGTTGTGTATTGTCAATTGAGCCATTTATACTACACTGAGATAGAATACCTTCCTTAGTATACAAACATATCTGTTTGACTTGCAAGAGTTGCAGATTCAAGTACAGAGGTTCCTTGTACTTCAAATTTAATTTATTCGAAGAGACAGTTTGAACTCTGAATCATTTGAAGTCCAAAGCAATTTTTCTCATTAGAAATAATAGAAAGCGAATTAATCAGTGGCTTGCCATCATTGGAAGCAGTGGATGCGCTGCTTCCCTTGTATTTTCTAAAAAATAAATACATATTAATTTTAATTATATGAAAATAATCGCACAATATTTTATTATAACCGCATTATGTATCTTATTACAAATTTCTATACTACACATGAAAANATGTGATATATCTATGTTGTACTGCAGCCCTCACAATCTGTCTGTCATCACAGTCTGAAGTATTCCACTGGGCTTCTGACCTACTGGTTATAGAGCCATCCTCTTGCCATCATTTCCAACATCTCCACATGGTCCAAGTATCCAAGATATATCTTCATCCTTGTACTGTCTTTCCTCTGAGAAGAATGCATCAATGAAATAGAAATATTTACATACATTCTCACTTGTTTATTCAATATGTTTATGAATTAAAGTAAATATTATAAGGTATTTTTAAGCACAGTAGTTTTTATTGCTTATATTAATAGCAATAAACATAACAATACCACCCTTTTTAACACAAAAATAAACTTAAAATAACAGACCTCTTATAATTTAATTTATTTAATGCTTTTGAGGAATATATCTCTTTATCTTCTTATAACAATATAATTTTATATATGTGCTATACATGATTTTTTTGCTCTTTACTACAAATTAACACCGGATGCTTTTGGCATTTTCAAACTTTCAACTCATTTGATAAATCAGTCCTCATATAAAAACTGAAACACGTGCAATGTTAACACTTTAAATTCCTTATTAGAGTGAAAAGGCAGTATTATGGAGTATCTTGCTAGCTGAAAGACCAAATTTTTGAAACATTAAATTCATTGTGTTTTCATAGCACCTTATGTTGTTGAATTAAAAAGTTAAAATGATACATTACTTTTATTTATGCAACAATTAATTTATTCAAAGTATTTATATATAATTTTGTATAAATATTTCTGATTTATTTTGTTTTTCAGACATGTCACACTTGTGGCAGAAGAACCAGAGGATATGTGGCATGCTTATAACCTTGTTGCCGAAGGTGATAGTTTACGAGCTTCTACAATAAGGTATGTTAACATGATTAAATTGAAATTAATTTATTTGTTTACTTTTTAAGCATATTTAATGTGTGAAAACATTAATATGCTAAAACACATTCAGTATAGCATAACAGCTGCAAAGTTGTTCAACTAGCTACACTAGTTGAACATGTTAAGTGTAGTTGATAGCATTTTGACCAAATACATGGCTTTTGTACTTACTTTTATTTGATATCTAAGACAGAATTCCTTAGACAGAACTGAGATGCAAAGATAGAATCCTTAGCTTCAGTTGTGTATTGTCAATTGAGCCATTTATACTACACTGAGATAGAATACCTTCCTTAGTATACAAACATATCTGTTTGACTTGCAAGAGTTGCAGATTCAAGTACAGAGGTTCCTTGTACTTCAAATTTAATTTATTCGAAGAGACAGTTTGAACTCTGAATCATTTGAAGTCCAAAGCAATTTTTCTCATTAGAAATAATAGAAAGCGAATTAATCAGTGGCTTGCCATCATTGGAAGCAGTGGATGCGCTGCTTCCCTTGTATTTTCTAAAAAATAAATACATATTAATTTTAATTATATGAAAATAATCGCACAATATTTTATTATAACCGCATTATGTATCTTATTACAAATTTCTATACTACACATGAAAAAAATAAAAAATAAGATTGCTATTGTATATTCGAATATTAGTGGTGGAGTGGAATCTCTGTATTGTCATATTCCAAAAAGCCAGATTTGTGCACGCGCTTTACAGAGCATCAACCTCACCCGGTTTAGCCGGTGGAAGCCTATGACCTCGGGTGGATGCTACACGTATACTGCATTCAATTCTATCAGGGACTGGTTCTGGGTTGTTAGCCGCTAGATATTTGGCCGCCCTCGCCCAATTACGCGAATCGCGAGTAGATTTATAACTTAACCCAACCGATAGGAATTTACTGGTATGTTTCTACGATAGTTCTGTATAGTTGACAGGAGTTTAAAAAATCTATTAAAATATTTGATATTTTTATTCCGCTTTCTGATTTTATATTACTCACGGATTTCAATGTTAAACTAGTGATATTACGATTTTGTATGTCCCATCTCTAAGGGGATGTAGAAAAAAATGTGTACAATTCTTGTATAATGTTAAAAAATTAACTATTACTTTGACAGCGTGATTTACAACTAAATTTAATGAATGAGAGAGATGCACGAGGTACAGAAAAAGCTCTAGAATTTATTTTCCTTAAATTTACGATTTACTGTAAGTATTCATTGTCGTAAAAATTTGTCTTTCCACTTCTTTCCCATGACTACAAATATTCAAGTACAAAGTAACTGGTTTCAACTTATTTCTACTTAAGAACTAGTTAAATAATTAAGACATTAGGGAATTGGGGACAAAATAAAATCCTGCTGAAAGAGTTGGAATATTACTTAAAAGCTTAACTGACCCAATCTCTACCCGAGTACAGTAGGGACTGATTTATTTGTAATGTTAGATGTAATATAAACAGAAATTTTTCCAGTTCAATGAGAGTGACCGAAAAGTTGCAAATTTTGGAAATTTCCGTGGACACCTGATCCTAAAACGAATTTGTTAGAAAACAAATGACTATTAAGTTTAACATATTTAGATTTTTATGGCTATAGTGAGAAACGTTTGAAATTTACAACCCTGTTGAATCCTTTGAGATATGCTAGTGATGCGAGAAAAGAGGCATTTGACATTGACCGGTATGGGCACCCTCGGGATTTGGCAGCTTGCGTGCATGCACGCACCGCACACCTAGCAGGACTGTCTCTGATTCCACTCGTAGGGAGCTATTTGACTATGTGGTTAAGATTTAAAAAGTAAAGAAGATTTTATGTTATTTTTATGTATGTTTCTTTACAAAGCTATATTTAATTATAATTATCTTTAAAAGTATATTCATACAATTGAAGAATATTTTGTATCAGTTACGTATATCCACTACATTATATTTTATTTCACCAAGTAGGTTTTTATAATTTTATTTTTAATTTTAGCCCTTATATCGTGGCTAGCAATTCAGAATGTAATTGCGATATTGAAAATTTATTTTTAAAAAGTTTTGGCTCCAGATCATATAATGAAAAAGAAAACATTTTTAAAAGAGAAAGGCCAATGCCTAAGTTAAATATAAACACTTCAATAAAAAAATTTGTTCGACATTTTCATGATAAAATGGCTGTGTAGATGCATAAAAATGCAAAAATTGTTTTATTGGCTTGCCTACTATTTTCAAACGAAATTAGTGTATGGAATAAGAACGGCTTTGACAATTTAGCTGGCAAAAGACACAAAAAATTGTCGATTATTTCGTATTTGAAGCAATTTGGAAATCAAAGTGGAATAGAATTTAACATTAGCAAATAACATAAAATAAATATTGAAAATTATAAAGAGATAGTTACAGCTAATAGATATATTTAAATTAATAGATGATATATGTTTTTATCAAAGCAAGAATCAGCATTTAGATTGCATAGGGAATCTATTGAATCTAATAACAGAGGTAATTATATTGAACTTGTTTATTTATTAATTACATCAGATAAATAATCTATTAAAAATACATTTAAAGAATTATAAAGTCAACACACCTTACTACTGAGAAAGCACATTTATTAAGCTAAACAAATGTTTTTAACCCATTTCATGGGCCATCCTCAGGTTAACGACATTCGAATGAATGGCTTTTCGAACATGTTCAAATTTAAATTATATTAGAACATACGTTGAAATAAGATTATGTAAACAAGCATAACGAAATTAATACAATAAACAAGAAAAATAAAATAAAATAAAATACAAAATACGATAATTCCCCTTAATACAATATGTAAACATTTTTTATAATAACTCAGGGTTTATTGAGCCTGGTGGATGTATCTTCTTACGAGTTCTTTCTGATTATATATTTCCATGCCGACGGTAAAATGGTTGCATCTTTATAGTTTAAACATTTATCCGTTAAGCTAGATCTGTAGATCTCACACTTCTCTGTTGTGGATGCAAGTGTTGGCGAGTGCACATTTGCAACGATTCTGGCCCCTCAAAATAGAA
>NW_019384882.1:316527-386489 GCF_000671375.1 Centruroides sculpturatus
GATATTGCACAAACCGTTGAGTTTAAACGAGCAGCGGACCTACTAAAAACCATTTATTATTTAACGTCCTTAAAAATTATATTTATATTAATGATGCCTCCAAAGTTCAGCGAATTTTTTGCGAAAAAAAATTATTTATCAGGAAGCATGCAAGCGCTGTTCGATGACAAGCTCCACGACGAAAACAAGCTTAAACAATGGTGTAGTTGAACTGTGCATGCTCGGTAAGTAATCCTACAATTTTTTGTTTATAGCATAGTTTATATGGATTATTCTCAAAAAATTATACGTATTTTGGAAATGTTGAGTCAAATTAGTCTAGAATCGATTAATTTTATGGAAGAAACATTTCAAACTGCCGTAGTCTGTAAACTGCATATGTGCCGGGCTGTGATTAGCTGGACTCGTAGAAAATGGATTCATAAAAACTGGAACGTATCTACTGTGTTATAGGGGGGTTGACTGTAAATAGAATCTACAGATTGATAATGTACAAATATATGCATACACTAACACATAAAAATAAAAATACAAATTAATAATAATAAAGAAATAGATGATATAACTGGCTTCTACTAATGTCTGTCCATGCTTTTTTCTTTATGCTGATATATTCATAATGCACCTGCTCTCCATGCTGCGGATACTTTATATGATTCTTTGAAATTTATAGCCTGTCCTGCTAGACTGCTCTTATGAATATGCCAGGTTTCTGCATATTTAATATATCTCCTGTCTTGCATCTGAGAGACTTCTTATTGAGCAAAATCAGAAACACGACAAAACTAAGAAAGCAGATACTGGAACTGACACACCAAGCTACATATTCGTCAGTTTTCAATTTTAATGATGTAACATACACTCAACATAGAGGAGTGGCAATGGAAAGTCCTGTATGTGTGAAATGATACTAAGGACATTAGAGAATACCATCTTAAAGAAATACAAAGGTCATATGCTAATATATGCATGATATGTTGATACAACGTAATTGTATGGAAAGAAAAACCAGACATTCAACAATTTCTCAGAGACATTAACGTTAACAAGTTTGACCTAGACCTCGAGCTAGAACAACAGAACGATAAAAAGATACACTTCCTAGATATATTAATAGAAGCAGAAAGAGGAGGGGAAAGCACTACTAAAGTGTACAGAAAGCACACTTATAATCTGTTATTAATACCATGGACCTCCCACGACCCAGCAAGTTATAAACTGGCAGCATTCAGGGCACTTATAAAAAGAGTGAACATTCATTGCAGCAAAATGCAGGACAGACATAAAGAATTAGAACACATCAAAAAGTTAGCATGGCAGGTCAGAGTCAATCAGAATAAAATAAAGGCCTTAATCAATAAAACAAGAAAAGACAATAATGAAAGTAAAGACCGGGGAAGAGTAAAAGAGTACACAGTACTGGAATAAATGGCACCCTTAACCAACATTTACAAAGAAATAGGAGCAGCTACTTAACAAAAAGATAGTATTTAAAAGGAACTCAACAGTATATCAGATGCTACGTACGGACAAAGATCCTGTAGACCAGAACCTTATTCCTGGAGTTTACAGAATACCCGTGCAAGACGAGAGGCGGCAAAAAGAACTACCACATTGGAGCTACAAGGAGATCATTAAAAGAAAAAATAAAAGAGCACAAAAGGAACATACAGAAGGAGCAACCTGTCATGGCTTTAGCGACATACGTTATAGCAGACCCAACAGAGGTATCAGTGAAATGGGAAAGAGCAGAAATAATACATAAGGTGCAAGACAGGCGACATATTAAATATGCAGAAACCTGGCATATTCATAAGAGCAGTCTAGTAGGACAGGTTATAAACTTCAAAGAATCATATAAAGTATCTATAGTGTGACCGAAGGAGCAGCATTTCTTCGATGCCCCTGTCAGGATGACACCACTGCATCTCGGCGGACACAGAAACTGTTTCGTTTGGGCGTGTGAGCGGTCGCATGTGTGAGTGAACGGATTTGGGATGGAGGGAGAGACAGCGTGCCGGAAGTGACTTACTCAGAGACGATGAAATGTAACAACTGTTTAATTGGTAACTATAGGCCATACAGGATATAAAATATATTGATTTTAAATATGCTAGCTGTTAGAGATCTTTGCTACAATTGATATTAGATATATATATAATAGACATTAAAATGGATCTCTATTTCGGTTACAGTTCTGCGGTTCTCGAGAGAGAGAGTTTACAGAAGTTGCACGTGGCAATAAATACCTTGAGTTTTAATGAGTTGCTAGTAGGTCTCGACAACGAAGTTAGTCCAGTTAGGCAATCAAGTATTTTGGGTCGATGTTAATCCAGAGAATAGGCACTTAAATAAGTCCGATGGTCCAGTGAAAAGCACAACGCATACGGAAAAAGATACGGAACTTGAGACTGATCTCTTCGAGGATGGCGCGACGACTGCGTCACTCTGTTGTTCTGTTTTAATGTTGTACTGTTGAAATTGAGATATTAGGTCGAAAGGTGATGAGAAAGCGTCGTTATTAGGCCTGAGAACTTAACAGATGTTTAGCTCCCAGGTGTAAAAGTTGACAGTTATTTAATGAAATTACAGCTACAATGTGATATTAGGATGTAATGATATAAATATACTGAAAGTCTGGATTCGGATCCTCACAATAGCATGGAGAGCAGGTGCATTATGAACCTATCAGCATAAAGAAAAAAGCATGGACAGACATTAGTAGAAGCCAGTTATATCATCTATTTCTTTATTATTATTAATTTGTATTTTTGTGTGTTAGTGTATGCGTACATTTGTACATTATTAATCTGTGGATTCTATTTATTTATTTTAGGATTTGGGCAATAAGCGCTGAGAAAGCGTTTAAAGTTAAAACATTCTATAATCGATTTTATTTGTCATAAATCAAAAAATTGTTTTTTAGATCCTGATGAAGGTCAAGTAATTTGATCGAAAATGTTAGATTACGTTAATAAAATAGACAGCATTTAAAGGTTAGTAAAGGGTAGTTATATGTAACTATAAATAAATATTCTCATAATGCTATCTCACAGTAATTGTGTGTGTATTGCTAAATATTTAAAAGAATTTCTTTTTAATTTAGTTAACATTGTGGTTCTAAAAAGTAATTTATTCTGTTAGTGATATTTTACATTAGTTGATATGTTGTTATTTATATATAATTAAGGTATGAAACTATCTTAATTATGTATAAATAACAACATAGTCTAATTTTGAATTTATATATTTGAATACAAAATTCAATTAGTGTTTCTTAATTAAATTATTTGAAACTTTGTATTAAGTTAAATTTGCATTATTTGAATATTTTTTAAAATTGGTAAATTAATTATAGTTTAAAGTTTGTAGCATAATTAAATAACGTGTTTTATTTTTATGAAATTTGTTTAGAAATTAAATATTGATTTTATTAAATACATGCAGAGAATTTAATTATAATATATATTGTTACATTTTACATCAGAGCTTTTTTTTTCTTTTTATCCATAAATTTACATGATTATTGTGAGCTCTTATTTGATGATCTTTCAATGTAATACTCAAACTTTTTCAAACCTCTAATTTTGTATACCATTTTTTATTTTATTTTTTAACTTTCTGCCATGTGGGCATTAAGAGGGCTTTTTATTAGCAAGCCTTATATGGGTTTGGCAAGGCCACAATGGGGTGGCTGGGTAGTGAGGGATGGGGCTCAACATATCTGAATGGACTACCACCTGAAAAATTCCTGGGACTTTTTCGACCCATCCATATTAGATCCCAGGTCTCCGGAATGGTAAGTGGTGCCTCCTTGACCTCTTGGCTATCTAACTATCATATATCTTATTTTAGATATGAACATAGTTATTAATAATGTATACATTTCTAATGACATGTTTAACTTTTTTAGCATTGTTTGCATAAATTACACATAGATACCAGTATGTTTAATGTGCTTGTAAGATTTTAATAAACAAAATCTATATCTTTTAGGAAAGTGACTACAGAATCAGCAACGGGTAGCACTGGGAGTAACAGGGTGAGGACAACTTTAACTATTGCCATCGAAAACATTGATTTTGACACTCAGGCATGCGTTCTCAGAGTTAAAGGACGCAATATCGTTGAAAATCAATATGTAAAAGTAAGACAATATTGATTTTTAATATGACTGTTTTTCCTGCAAAACATGAACAAAAAGTTTTGTTTTTACATGTATAGATGGGAGCATATCACACTTTAGATCTGGAACTAAACAGAAAGTTTACTTTGGCCAAATCTTGTTGGGACAGTATAGCTTTAGATAGAATAGGTAAGTTCCTGTTTTATTCTTATTAAGAGACCTAATTTTTACCCCTTGGCTACCAGTGGCAAAAGCAATGCTGGTCCAAGCATGGCTTATGCAATGTCCTTGAAAGAAGTGAGGAACCAACATATATCCCTGGTGTTTCTGTGGCAATGCATCCACAGACCACAAACGCTGGAAAACTATGTCAACAGATGAAATGGACCATGGAAATGAACGAGTTTATCATCCATACTTACTACATTACAAGACTTGAAACAAATGTGACAGTATACAGACACAACTATACCATAGATTCACACAACAATATCCTCATCTCACTGTCACCGAACAGGGTTGTTGCTCAAAAAATAATAATTATACACAACAGCCTTATCCCACAAACAACAGATTGCTGATCAAATAAATCAATAGACAGGAACATTTGACATTAATGAAGATCACGTAACCTGTCAGGATAATCCAGCCATAAGCACTGATAATAGCACACAAAACAACTACCACAGACACTTCCTCATCCACCACTGATAATATAGATATACATTTAGTTAATACACTCTCACTTTTATTTCAGAAAAGTAAATATACAGGTACAGATCCCACACAAAGATCATGAATACCAAAAATCAACATGTCTAAGGTAGGAAAAATACTTACTTATGTAAACACTCACTTATGTAAACACTCACTTATTACCATTTAATTTCTAAGACATTCATACATTAGTTTGTGCTGAAAATACAATCACAGACAAAACACAATTCTATTAAAAGCCTGCCTGGCAAAGAATAGATAGAAGCACAAATAAATGACATTAGACAGCAATTAGGCAGGCTGACACAATACACTAAAAACAACATAATACCCAAATTAAAGAAACAACTCAAAAACAATTTCAAGAAAATCAAAAACACACAAAACATGAACATCACAACCCAAACATTACAGAATACATTGATACACTAAAACAAAAACTCACAGCTAAAGCAAGTAGACTTAAATGATAGAAAACATGTTTGCTATGAAAATAACAAAATAAATTATTCTCAAACAATGAAAAACTCTTTTGCAGACAAATTAGTACCAAAAAAACACTGATACACAGCACAGTGGCACATCAACAGAACAACAACTCACAACTTATTGGTCTTCTCTTTGGTCCAGTGCTGTTACATACAATGCTGATGCAGGCTGGATTGAGGGGGAGGAAAAAAACTTGCACAACATACCAATTATGTCCTGTGCTGAAATAAATGTACACAACGTCCAATATACTGTTAACAGAACACACAGCTGGAAGATGCCTGGTGTAGACAACATTCACAATTTCTGGTACAAAAAGTTTACATCACTGCACCAGGAACTAGCTAAACACCTAACACACATCATCAATCCATAAGAAATGCCAAAATTTCTTACTCAGGGCATCACCTACATGAAACCTAAAAACAACAATACCACAGACCCCACACAATACAGACCAATTACATGTCTTCCAACATTACAAATTATTGACATTCTGTACTGCAAACAAAATGTATGAACATATTGAAGAACACAACATTCTTATGGAACAACAAAAAGGTTGCCTTAGAAATCACGGGGATGCAAAGAACAGTTACTCATAGATTCAGTCATTCTATGGCAAGCACACAAACAACACAGGAACATACACATGCATTACAGAAAAGCATTCAACAGTGTTCCACACAGTTGGCTGCTACGTATTCTACACATCTGCAAAGTACAGTACATCCATCACTCATTGCATTCATCCAAAACACTATGCAGCACTAGAGAACGACACTGTATCTCAGGATTCATAACACTTCCATACAAATCAATCAAATATTCATTAGGTGAGGAATTTTTGAAGATTTCTTGAGTCATCTCTGGTTCTGTTTAGCCCTGAAACCATTATCTAACATGTTAAACAATGTGCAACATGATTACAATATCAGACAAAAAAACAACAGAGTTTACATTGTCACATCTCATGTACGTAGACAACATAAAACTTTATGCATCCACACAAAAACAACTTTATCAACTCCCACAAATCACACATTCATACACCAAGGACATACAAATGGAGTTTGGCCTAGACAAATGAAAAACACTTCACATAAAGAGTCCCAAAGAATGGAGATTTTGCACTTGGAGATGTTATTGAATCCATTGAAGAGGGTGAGTTCTACAAGTATTTAGGATTCCAATAGGCCAAACTGACAGAACATACACAAATAAAGCAAAGAGTTAATTAAAGAATACCAAAGTAGGTTAAACACTATTCTCAGAACATAGTTAAAGCAATAAACACATATGTTGTCCCAGTACTTACTTTTTCTTTTGAAGTTATACTGATCTTGAGCAACTCCAAAGGAAAACAAGGATAACACTTACTAAGCATAAACATCATGATTCTAAATCTGCCATAGAAAGATTAACCCTTCCACATAAAAATGGTGGATGTGGCCTGATTGACATAGTAAGCCTTCACTACAAACGATACTGAGGGAGTTTCTTGTTTTTCTGCAAAAAACAAGAAAAATCCCAGTTACATAAAGCAGTAACACTAGCAGACTCAAATAACACACTGTTATCCTGTCCCGTGTTATTCCCAACATCTCAGATTGCAACCTGCTGACTTTGACCGGTTGACCCAAGATATCTTGTTTCATCATTGGAATGTTTTTGAAACTAGATGTTGCTAGTTGTTATAATCTTTATATTGAAACTAACTTCTTGAATATAATTTTTTTGATTTTACATTTATTAATATATTTATTTTGTTTATCCAAAAAAAATAATTTCAGATGATACAATAGCCATGATTATTTTTCTCAAAAATGTGTAATTTTTGTTAGGCTTAACATTGACAAAAATTCAATATGGCACGACACATAACAGAGAAAAATTTCAACATCAAATATGTTAAACTTACACTCACAACATATGGACAGGACACAATATATAAAAGAATAGACACCATTAAGCAATTGTGTGCTCGAAAGGCACTCCATGGCAGACATCCCTATGACCTGGCCTAGGATTTGTTGACAAAACTTCATCAAACAGCCGGTTAGCTTGGGAATGCTTGTTTGGGGAGACAGAAGGGTTTATGATTGCCATATAGAATCAGGTCATAAATAATAAAAAATTACAGAAAACACATACTCAAAGATACGACACTCACAAATGATACATTATGCTAGAAACTATACAACACATCACTTCTGGTTGCAAGCTCTTGGCACAGACAGATTATTTACATAGACATAATCAAGTAGCAAATATAATACAAAGAAACACAAATTATTAGACATCCACAAACCATACAAATACATTCCACAGAGAGGATTGGAAAATAACATGCACAAAATATTACTACAACAGAGCCATAATCACAGATAAAACAATTTATCACAACAGACCAGACATCACACTCATTGACAAACACAATAAAATCACATATATTATAGACATAGCCATTCCAAACACTCACAATGTACAAAACACATGTACTGAAAAAATCAGCAAGCACACAGAATTCATCCAAGAAATAAGGCATCAGTGGAGGATGAATAGGGTGCTTATTTACAGTACCTGTCATTCTCTCCTCTACAGATGTCATACCACACACACTACACAAAAGCCTGGAAACATTACAGTTGAATAGAAACACACATCACACTACAGAAAGCCACTATATTGAATACATGTCATATTGTTAAGAAATTCCTGAATACAGACACATACACTGACACTTATTTAATTTTTGTCTTGTTTTGGTTGCTATGTCTTGACTGGTCCAGCAAAGTATACAGCAACCAGTGTCAACTGAGTATAACCCACTAAACCCAACACAATAATAATATCTGGTGAGAACCTCACGGATCACCAGATAGGTTTTGTAAAAAGTAAAACAGAATTTCACAAAATGTAACCAAAATTATTGTTAATGTGGCCCAAAAAGTAGTAAGTCACCCAAAAGTAGCAGCCTAGAGTCCTACAAATACCTCAATCTGCTGCTTGTAGCCCAATCTCACAATCCCAAAACCCAGCCATGTTTTATGAAATAAGAGAAAAAAGGAGTAATCCATATGTAAGGTTACACCCTAAAATGTGTTGCTATAAAAGCAAAGTCATACTTGACCCAATTAGTGTTATTCTTGGTCTATTGTTCTCATAGCATGGAGGCACTTTAATGTAAATAAATGAATTAACATATGCATATCACAGTTCGGACAGAATTTTCACTTCAAATTACGAATTAGCATATTTCGAACTAACCAAATTTCTTTACATGTAAATCTTCATATCTCCAGTTAGGACAAAGTACAAACTAATGGGATTTTGAACTATCTGAGTTCAAATTAACAAGGATTTCCTGTATTTACTTAATGCGTTCTTATCTAAAAATGTTTATTCATTGTATTCTCTGATTAAAAAATTTCTTATGTAAATAATTTTGAAACTAGAATTCATTTTGAAACTTTTACTAATGAGGCATTAAAAGTTTGAAGAATTGTAAATTCTGCCTGTTTTTTTTTTAATCAGATATGGCATGTGATCCTGCACAACATGCCGATCTTGCTGCAGTTATCATGCACGAAGGTCTAGCTCACATCTGTCTCGTCACTTCGAGCATGACTCTGATACGAGCAAAAATTGATGTTAACATTCCAAGAAAAAGAAAAGGACAATGTGCACAACATGATAAGGTAAATGTATTATATATTTTTAATTGATTTAATTATTAATGAAACAACATAATACATATGAAAGAAGTTATTTGTATATACAGTGTATTTAGTGTTTTTTTTAATGTGTTTATTTAAAGTGAATTTACCTGCAATTAGAAAATTCTTTAGTGACAGAGATTACAAGTAATTTGTTTACTAGAAGGCCAGATTTGCCTTCTGCTAATTCTCCATCTCTGCTAGAGTGTTTGAGGAATTTGGAGAAATAGTTTTTCTATAATAGTTTGTGTTTGACGTTTCTTTCTTTTACTATCAATTTGTACTTCTTAAACCATACAATTTGATAAAATTAGGACTTATCATACATGAAAATATCTGAAAGAAAATAGCAAAATCAAGCATAAGGAACTGTCATTTTGCAGAATGAATTTTGAGTCTAGACCTCTCTTTGGCTGCTGACAACACTTTTAAAGGACTGGCTCTGAGTAAAGTCAAAAGGAATGTAAAAAATTTGTTGGATGCTAATTATTGAAAGCGTAACATAGAGTTGTCATATGCTCAGCATTAAAAGTATGGTTATAAAATAAAAGGACATATTGATAAGATTATTAAATCTGTAGCTAATTGCAGAATTCTTTGATGCTTTTGCAAAACTGTTTTTTCAAAAGCAGTATTACAATCCATTTATTTCACCAATATTCAGTTTCTACTCAATTATTGTTTGCCAATATGGCTAAGGCTGTCTCATCCCATTTAAAAAAATATTAAGAGAATTATAAAAAAATTTTTCTTATTTTAAATAAACTTTCCAACTTTCCTTTTACTCCTAATGCTAATGTAGCTAGGTTCAGATTGGGAATTCCCAGTTTTAATAATAATTAATAAGAAAGTAAGTTTATTGTTTAACATTTTTAAAAATAATTTTACATTATTTTATACCACCAGTTTTAAATTTTCACATAAACATTAATTTTTAATCTAGGCAGTAGTTTATATAAGTAATAAATTATTTATTTTAATTATATTTTAATATTATTTTGTATTTTATTAAAATTTTAGATAATTCTTTATAAACATTCTTTGGCACCCTTCCAGGTAAAATGTTTATAAAGAGTTTTATAACCTACTTTTAATACTCAGCAAATGACAGCTCGATATTACTCGTTCAATAATTAATATTTAACAAGTTTTTCACATTCCTTCGACTTTACTCAGAGCCAGTCCTATAAAAGTATTGTCTAGACCCAAAATTTATTCTGCAAAATGACAATTTCATGTGCTTGATTTCACCATTTTCTTTCAGATCCTTTCCTGTATGAAAAGTTCTAATTATGTCAAATTGTGTGATTTAATAAGTATAAAAAATTTTAATTTATTTAATAATTATAACTTTTTTCTTGTTACTGTTATTGAATATTAACCTTCTTTTAAAGGGTTTGCAAAAATTTTTTGAATCTGTGATGCAAGGAATTTTAAGACATGTTAATTTTGATAGTAAGTGTTACCTTACTATTTAAGTTATTTAGAAAACATTAGTAACTGTATTTTTTAAACAATTATAAATGATAAAATTATTATTGTTTTTTCTGTTTTCAGTTGTAAAATGTGTGCTGCTTGCAAGTCCAGGTTTTGTAAAGGTCAGTTTAAACTGTTTATTTTTTATTTATAGATGATGATTTAGTTTCGGAGTAGTTCTAAATTTTAAGGTAGATACATTTGTACTTTAATGTATAATTTTTCTCTTTAAGTAAATTAGCTTTTATGCCTAATTATCATTTCAGTTTAACAAAAATATTTAAATTATTTATAAATTAATGTTATGAGAGGATGGCATGATGTTGGAGTCAGCAATTTTGATCAAACTCAGTGAGGTTATAGTGCATCTTCAACAATTGACATGTTTCAGAAGGTGCAATACTCAAAACTAAAGGAGAAAATTGAGGTTGAAAATTGCAAATTACTTAAAACCTACAGAATTTCTGCCATTTGTAGTGGCTGGTGGCTTGGGATTTCATAATCCTGAGGTTCGTGTTTCAAAATCTCAGTGGTATCAATGTTTTTTTTTTTTTTTATACAAAACTATAACCTCACTGAGTTTGATCAAAATCGTTGACCCCAACATTATGCCGTCCCCTCATTAGTGTGAAGGAATAAAGCAAAAAGTAGATTATTATTTTATATATTAAATAAGAGCCAGTATTTGCAAGAAAAAACAATCAATAGCTCTGTTCTTGACTAGATTTTGCTGTTCAGTTCTAATATTTAATACTTAACTGCACAACAACACACTGGGATGAATATATAAAAAAAGGAGTGACTCACATTAACCAATTAACTGGAGTGCATATGATTAATATTTGTGAACATTTTCATAGCCCTTTCTGGGCTCTTCCTTAGGCTTGTTTTTTTTGTTCCAAAGTTGTCAGTCATATCTATTTTATGTAGTATTTAATGTTGCTTCACAACATACTTCACATTCTCATTGCAGTTTATGGCAATTGTCCACAAACAATATAATTTTTATAGAGTTAAATAGATTAAATAACTATAGACAATATAAAATTTAATGAAGAATAGTTAAGAGTAAGCTATAAAAAGTCATGATTTAAAATAATATAAAACAAATTAATAATTGATTGCAATTTGAAAAAAATTGTTTACCTATAAAATCCACTATCATCCATCTGTTTGTCTGTCTTTCCTTAATCTCAAGAATGGTATTAGATAGATGAAAGTCAAGACCAGATATGGAAAGATTAGGGGCAGAAGGCCCCTGATTAACTATATATGAACTTCAGTCTAGATCAGAAGTCACATGAATCCAATTAAAAAATTTTTCTCTGATTGGAGTTACATAGATGACTGGTATGACTCTGTTATCAGGAAAAGTATGATGTACAGGGGCAAGTCAGTACAAATTTGAGATAGAGAACATATATTTTAAATTGAATAAATTACAAATATGATTAAAACTTGTAGCCTGGCATTATAACATTGTCACAATGCCGGGCTGCAAGTTTTGCTTGTTATCTCTATAATGTTGCAAGAAAATTTGTTCAGCTTCCACAAACTTGATCTTGGTATTTGGGTCAAGTTTGTGGAAATTGAACAATAAATGGAATATTAGTGAGCATTTTAGAAGTTGGCAGAAAGAATTTAAAATCAACTGTTTACATGTCATCGATATTCTATTGAAGTCAATGATTAAACTATTGTACATGAAAAATATTTTATTAGTTATATTCAAGACATGATTTTACAGTAACTGACCTTTCAATGTTGTATTTAGTAAACATTTTTCATTTGACTTGCAAATTTTATCCCCTAAAAATCATTTTAGGAGGTCACAGCTGTCATATGTAAGTTTGTCTTGGAAATGAATGACACTTGACACTGTATTTAAATAAAAATAAACTCAAAAACAAAAAACTTGTAAAAATATCAAAATTAAAAATTTAGTAGGAACTCTGCTGGCATACTATTTGGCCAGCTTTGGCTAACTAAAGTAGCAGACTTTAGTTGAATATACAGTCTGTTTCAAAATTATAAACACACCCAATTTTTTTCAATAACAAAAACATTAACAATAGTAATGTATTTATTATATTAGTGTGTTGTTTACAACATCAATTTAAACATTTTTTGAAATTTTTTAGAGCTATTTGACAGTTACAAAAAACATTATCACAAATTTTCAATTTTTGATTGTTTCAAAAGTATAAACACAGGTGCATAAAATTAGTATGATTATTATTTTTTTATTAATTATTGGTTTAATTAGTTGTCACCAGAAGGTAGTATTATTCATTATTTACAAACATGATGACAATTTTAAACAGTTTTTTGTGATTTAAAACAATACTTTGTGGAAAAACAATAACAGAGTTGGAAATATGTGAAATTTACCAACTAAAAGGAGCAGGACAATCTCTTAAGATAAATTGTGGCAGCTGTAAATTGACCTACATGTGCTGTGAGAAATCTGTTAATTCAGGGTGAAAATTATGGCAGAAATAAGCAATGTAGAAGGCCTAAACTTCTTACACGTAGAAATGAAAGAAAGGTTTTTTGTTACTGACAGTCAACAAGTTGTTTGTCAGAGAATCAGCATCAACGTTGCCAACTGCAGTTTCACCAGCAATTGTATGGAGATATATGTATAATCATAGAAATGCCACGTTTACAAAAATGACTACCAAACCAAAATGAACACAATTACACAAAACAGCTATTTTAAAGTGGGCCAAATTTGGACAAGAGGACATGGAAAGAGGAGTGGAAACAAATAGTCTTTTGAGATGAAAAAAAAAATGGAATTTGGATGGACCTGACAGTTATAGTCACTACTGGCATGATTTGAGGAAGACCGAAGTAGTCAGAATGGGCAGACAGCAAGGTGAGGGCTCTGTGATGGTGTGGGCAAGATTTGGATGAGGGTAAAACAGACATTGTATCTATAGAAGGTAGAATGAATTCTGAAAAGTATCAACTGAAATGGCAAGAAAACTGGCAATTCCAATAGGATAATGCTGCCATTCATACGTTAAAGTCAACTAAAAATTGGTTTGCTGAAAAAAAATTAATGTAATTGATTAGCCATTATGAAGCCCTGATATGAAAATAGAGAAAATTTAGGGCATTACAAGTCATCTTGTTTATGGCCAAAACAGACAATACAACACTGTAAATGAACTGAAATTAGCTATCATTAATTATTGGAAAAATATTAAATAACTTCAAAAACTAGTAAAATGTATGCCTGATACAATATTTGAATTAATTAAATCAAATAGTGGCTCTACAAAATATTGAGACATCACAAATAATTTTTTATGCACCTGTGTTTATACTTTTGAAATAATCAAAAATTGAAAATCTGTGATAACTCTTTTGTAATTGTCAGATTACAAAAGAGAAGGCCAAAATTTCAGAAAATGTTTAAATTGATTGATTGTTGTAAACAACATACTAATATAATAAATACATTACTATTATTAATGTTTTTGTTATTGAAAAAAGTTGCGTGTGTTTATTATTTTGAAATGGACTGTAGTTGGCTAGATTTCAGAGTCAAAATAGTTAAATGAAATTAAAACAAAAACTTTAGTTTGTTCTATCTTTAAGTATTTGGATCTCTAAATTAACTGGCTGTTGGACAGGTAAAATTAAAATTAAAAATATTCCATTATCACAAACATTCATGTTCATGCAGAATCCAATTTTATTCAACAAAGAAGAATTATGTTCACAATATAATGTATAATTGTAAATAAAAACAAATTACACACATGAAAAAACAAATTACACACATGAAAATCATTATGTATACATTCAACCTGTCCCATGGTATTCCCGAAATATCTTGGGTCGAAACATAATGACCTTGATCGGTGGACTCAAGCTATTTTGTTTCTGCATCGGAACATTTTTGACACTAGATGTTGTTACTCATCATAATTTTTATATTAAAACTAACTTCCAAAATATAATTTTGTTCTTACATTTTTTAATATGTCTATTTTGTTTGTGCGAAATAAAAAAATAATTTTGGATGATACAATAGCCATGATTTTTTCTAAAACATGTAGTTTTTGTTAGGCTTAATGCCGACAAAAATTCAACATGAAGTGACAGACGTCGGAGAAAAATTTCAACATGGGATAGGTTAAAAAATACATTTGGTATTTTAAAGTAAAGATTATTTTGAGTTAAAATTGATATTGCTATTATTTGTGTTGTGTTTTTATATGCTTTTTATTTGGAGTGTTAGTTGCAAAGGAGATGTAGACAATCACAGCCATTTCAGACATAATATGTTCCTAAAAAACCTCATATGAAAGTTGAACAATAGTTACACATTATAATAAGCATTCCATTCCCAGAAAGAGGGGGAAAAAAAACTATAAAATCTGTTATTGAAGTAGGAAGGTTGTACTTTATAATACATAAAACAGTAAATTAAACAGAAAGCAGACAATAAAACTTAATTTTCATATATGACTGCTTTTATTGCAACTAAACAGATAAATAAGCTTTGTTTGTGCATGATAGCTTGAAATTTTTCTGTCAGTTCAAAATGGGCCAAATGTCAAGGATCATGTGTATCTTAAATCAGTTCCTCAAAAAGTAATGTGTGTTAATAACAAATCTCTTTATAAAACCATAAAAATGGGCTTTCCTAATTAATTATGATTGATTTATTTGTTTCCTTGATGCAGGAATATTGAAAAATTAAGCAGCACAGATTTCTTTCATTAATTTTTAGTAGTATTTTCTTATTTTTGATTACATTAGCCAACATTTGGCTAATGTAATTTTAAGGTTTTATGAAAGAATTTGTTTAAGAAGGTCCTTTTAATAGTGTTTGAACTGAAAGATTTAAAGTAAACAGCTATAGCATTATCACAACATTTCTGTGTGATTATTTCATAATTTTGTTAATTTCATCTTTATAAATAATTTTTAAAAAATACTGCTACTTACAATAAAAATTATAATTACATTGATATTTAGATAAGTTTTGTCAAATTTTCTAAATGAAAATTTATTTCAGGATCAATTTTATGAGTATATGTTTGCTCAAGCTGTCAAACTTGATCAAAAAGTATTACTAGAGAATAAAAGTAAATTTGTTCTAATGCATTCATCTTCAGGTTTCAAGCATTCTTTGAAAGGTAAGCTTAAGTATTTTTAACTATAATGAAAGTAGAAAACTAAACTATACAAAACATTTAAATAATAATCATTGAGATATTGATGATAAAATATAATAGAAAATCAAAAATATTCCTTTAAACTTTGTGATAACAACAATGATAATAATTAATATTGTTTAATAAAATCAATTTTTTAGCTTTGAACTACTAATTAATATTTAATGGCTAATTCTTACAGAAATCTTGGCAGACCCAGCTGTTGCTGTGAAACTGGCAGACACTAAGGCAGCTGGTGAAGTTAAAGCTTTGGAATCATTTTACACAATGCTTCAAAATGAACCGAATCGTGCTTTCTATGGTTTTAATCATGTTCAGAAGGCAAATGAAGGCCAAGCTATTGAGACTTTGCTCATTTCTGATAATTTATTCAGGTATGATTCTATTTAATTAAAGCAATTTGACACTCAGTAAAAATTCTATTCTCATATGAATAAAGTGTTAATGTAATGTTTGATTGGTTATCTAATTAGTTAGTGGTCTTAATATTGTCCAATAGATAATTCAGCTGATCACTTGGTAATATATTGGGTGGTTGTTTACTATGTTAATACAATTTTTGTTGAATTGAAGATCATTAGAAAATTAAATTCTTTATAATTCAGTATTGAGGAATCATTAACCAAAAATGTTGGGTAAATAGCTACTATAAACATGTCTGTGTTAACTAAAACTCAAATGAGATTATACTATCTTCCACAGTTTTTAATTAGTTACTATCCTTTATATTCCTGATATTGCTTTTCATATTCTTTACTTCAACAGATGTTTTGGCATGTAGCAACCTGTTATATAGACTAACATTGTTTAATCAAAAGAATTTATCTTCAGTTGTGCATGGTCTTCTTTCAATGTGAGATCAATAAAACTGTATTTTTTTATTTTGTAATCAGAAGAATTCGTAATGCTTCTTGTTTCAAACACAAGTTTCTTTCATTTGACATGGCTCATTATATGTCATCCAAACTATAACTGTTGTTAAATAATCAGAAAATCTACTTTAATCACTCAAAGCAAATGTTTTTGGCTCTCTTTTGAATGCCATCATTATGATATTGGAGACTTATTAAATATTTTATTCATATGAGTTTTAAGCTCCTTTGAAATGATGAAGATTTTGTTTTATAAAATTTTTCTAAAATGGCATCCCAAATTTAAAAAATATTCAGCAACTTGTTGCTGGGTTTGTTTTTTCTTTTTGTTTTTAGTTATAATTTATAACTTTCATGTACATTTTAGATGTTAAAAATTACTAAATGGAAATATTTATGACATTAGATCATTATTTGGTATGAGGTGCAATTAACTTTCTTGTGGTATAGCGTTATCATTTTTTGTGCTGTTTTTTTATTACTCACCTTACTGAAATATAATTTATATAAAATAAAAATCATACTGTTAATATATTTTAATTATATATATATATCTTAGATGCCAAGATGTTGCAAAAAGAAAACAATATGTTACTTTGGTGGATAGTGTTAAAGATAATGGTGGAGATGTCAAGTTATTCTCTAGTCTTCATGTTTCCGGAGAACGTGAGTGTTGTTCTATGTGCAATGTCAATATTTTATAAATTTTTTACAGCATTACATACAGTGATTACAATAAGTAGAATGACACCATATCTAGTTAATCAATAAAGATGACAAAGAAACTATTCTCTTTAGATGTTAATTCTTTTAAGTCTGTTAGAATTATTTCACAAAACACACAGATGTTAAATGATGGCTAGTACTTTCAGTAAATATTTATTTAGTAAATATTCAGTAAATTTTATTATCAGGCACTGTTAGGCTCAGTTTCT
The DNA here is from genome assembly GCF_000671375.1 of Centruroides sculpturatus. Taxonomy (NCBI): domain Eukaryota; kingdom Metazoa; phylum Arthropoda; class Arachnida; order Scorpiones; family Buthidae; genus Centruroides; species Centruroides sculpturatus. The sequence goes on from NW_019384882.1 coordinate 334,060, forward strand.
GGATATCCTGATGTTCTCTTTGTGTAAAATTCAAGAATATAAACAATATTCTAAAATTTAAAGTATGATTATCTTTAACTAAAGACTGTTGTTGTCTGCCACACAGCTTTATGTTTTTCAAGATGGTATGGATGCAATAATTATATGATATCTCTTACTATCTGTGGAAATGCCTGGATTATGCTTGGTCTTAACTGCCAGTAAATTTTTTCTGACTGGGTGATATTTCATAGAAAGATTGTAGTAACAAATTTAAGATTTGGCAAATGAATCTTGAGCTCTGATTAGAGAGTTATTGGAGACATTCAGGAGTAAAAGTATCTTCTCTATTAACATTTAAAGAATGTTTATTAAAAGTATATCACATCAATGTACTCCTATGTAAGTATAAATTACCTAACTTCACTGCCTGTAACTGGCGTTCTTCTTCTCCAATACGAAGGACTTTGCAAAGTCCTTCATATTGGAGTCCTTCAGTTAGGTAATTTATCAACTCCGGTGTTTTTATTTCTATATAGTTTACCTATGTAAGTATATTGAAACTTAGACAACTGAAGAATTTTCATTCTGATAATATCAGAATATAGATTATTATGATATAAACCAAAAAAAAAAAGTTAGGGTAGCTTTTGTAATGGAAAGGTCACATACCAGTTATTTTAGAAGGATCTCGATAAGGTTGTATATTGCCTTACTGATTTTGTAAGTGTGTATATTTAGCACACATGCACAGAAAGCTTCATAACAACTAATAAAGCAAAACAAATCATGATTTCTGAAATTAATGTCAAGAATCTTTTATTATGAAATTTTATATCTGAGAAGTATATTGTTTTTAAATTTGATTGGTCACTAAGAGAATGATTTGATGCTAGCCATTTTTTTGATAAACTTGAATTAAAATATTATGATTTGAGTTTGTTGTACAAATGATGCGGTTGAAATTTTGAGAAAAAAGTGTAGTCTTTAAGTTACCAATATACTGTTGTAACTTGCCTTTAAACGTTATATCTAATACATTCATCAAATATTAATAAATTTATAATTAAAAAATTTTTTTCCTTTTTTTTTAGAGTTGGGTCTGTTAACGGGTATAGCAGCCATCTTAAGGTTCCCCATGCCAGAATTGGAAGAAGAAAGCAATAGTTCCAGTGAAGAAGACAATTAACGTATAACTTAAAAAATATATTTCCTAATAAACTGCTGTCAAGAACTCTACTCAGTTTCTGTTTGAAGTTTTTCAAGTACTTTCATTTAAAATTTATTTAGTTATTTCTACACAAATAATATATTCATATAAAAATGAATATTTTCTTATTTGAACTTTAAAACAGTAATTTTTATGTCACAATCTACAAGATGTAATATTACTTTCATTGGAAAAAGTAATATGTAAGTAAATTTCAAAATGAAAATTAGATAAATTTCTTTCTGCAATAAAAGGGCACTTCCAGGTATGCAAAATCAATTTACTCTCTACATTTATTAACAGTTAATTTGCTAAAATTATGCTTTTTAAACAGCATTGTTTCTACTTAGCTATTTTCATCAATTTTCATGAGAATGATGATGATAAATATATAAAAATAAGCAATAAATACGAGCACAGTCGGTCAGAAAAACGTTATCCATTGGGCTGAACGATTAGCGTAAGTTTACTGTCTTAAGACATCAGAGTTCAAATTTGGTTTCTATGAATAATTTTGATCAATGTGTTGTTTCATTTCTTAATTCATGCTGCTGATTATATTGCAAATCAGGCTATTTTCCATCTGTAATAGGTAGATTTGAAACTGACCTTATAGTTCAAAGTTCATTGTCTTACATTATCCAATCAATTGATAGATAAGATAAAAGATGTTTGTAGAGAAAAATACTCTTGCAAAATATTTTTATCTTTTCTAATGTCAAATTCTCTTAAATGAACCAAAAAATAAAAAAGAATACATAATATAGAAGAGGAAATGCTTATGTCAGTAACAGAATTTAAAGAATTTTCTTAGATTTTTGCAACAAACAAGAATTTTCCAAATTATATTTAAGCAACAAATAAAAATTGTTAACTTTTATAAATATTTTCAATGTTAAAAAAGCATTAAAACATTTTAGAATTTAATATACATATTTTCATTTTAAGTAACATGAAGTATTTATCAATATAATTCTCTGCCAGTGATACCCAAACTATAATGACTGTGCTAAATCTGTCTTGCAGCACACACAAATCCAGCCCACAGTGGTGCCAATTGAAAAGATTGGCACCACTGCTCTAGATGGCCAGATTGGCACCACTGCTCTAGATGGCCAGATTGGTAAATTCGGTCTGCCTCCCACCCTTCCGTTCTGGGAGATTGGATTTGCATTTGAGTTGGGCATTTCAGGAATTTTTCACGGGAGGTCAGCCCTGGATACATTGTGGAGTGTGCCATAAGAGTGATATAAAATTTATAGAATAATTAAAAATGCTAGTTGTTTCTCTTCTTTTTAATAGAAAAAATATACATCTTTAACCTAACTTTTTTTCATACACGTAAAAGTATCTTTGAAGCATCACAGGCTCCTTGGTGTGTCGCCAAAAATTGTGGCAAGCACAATTTTTGGCGACACACCAAGGATAGGCAAAAAACTACTAGTTTAGAGGATAAGCAGCTGCTTATGGGTTAAATTACTTAAATTTTTATGGCTAATAGAATAAAAATTCCATACCAAATTAGAATTGTGAACAAATTAGGAAAAACAAAATTCGAAGACACTCTTTTCTTTGCCCTCTCATGTTACTCATGATCTACTCCCAAAGCAGAAGGCAATTAAATCATGTCAAAATCCAAATTCCATATTTTTACAATTGGATCTCTTTGTATCATACCTCTAAACCATAGATTTAAGTACAGAAAATACTCTAGATAACTGGAAATTGTGTTGAAACAAGTAACCAGTGGAGAGAGTTTACATTCATAATTTGAAGAAAATATAATGTTCCACATGTTAGAACTCTTATCAAAAGGATCTGACATACAAAAATTCATAAATTAGAAATTTGTATTCTAGAGAAGAGTTATAAAAGATCTATTGCCTCATAATTTCAGTGGAATATGTCTAACTAGGTTATTTGAGTGTCTTGACCTTTGCACTGATTTCCCTTAATAAATAGCAAAGACATGATTTTTTATGCCTTTAATTTATTCATTAGTTTGAGTATATTTTTACATTAAGAAACGTTTTAAAACGACTTAAAATACTATTTTGAAGGGACTTTTTTTCTGGATTTATTGAAAATATTGTTTTAATTCCTTATTTCTTCCAACCTTTCAACTGTTTGGGCCAAATGCCAGCTTTTTTTTTTTGAACTCTTATGCAATTTACTGTATATCCCTTATTAGTTAATTTATACATAGAAAATTAATACAAAGGCATTAATTAATTAAAATTTCGTAATTATTTTGGCAAGATTGTGAATGAAAAATGATTAGTTATCATTTTACAAATATCCAACGTGTAACTTTGTCTCAATATATATCAGTATTGAGGATCGGTAGGACATCAAAAATTTATTTTCGTAATAGATAAAAGTGTAGCCTTGAATTTTGGACTAATTTATAATTAATTTTTTTTTGGGGATAACCTCGAGATAATTTAAATTTATAAGTATATTTTCCATAAGCCAACAGCTAGCTTTAATTCATCTCCTCCATACATTCTGATTAAACTTAATTCTAAAAAAAAAAATGATGTTAACAATTAAATTATAAAAATAGGGACTTACATAAATTAGAATTAAAGTCCTTATCTATTTTTATACATTTGTTTATATTAAAAATAATCAGAACTGTAATATTATCACCAAACATTACACTATAAGCTGTTGAAGTATTTTTCTAGTGGAAAGGTTATCATCGATTGTTAGTTATAGATTTTGTTTATTGCTACACAAATATACAAGGTTTTTTTTCTTATGTCGTATTATTTACAAAAGTTAAACCGCTTGAGAATTCTTCTGTTTGTGTTTCTTGAAGAAAGATTCGAACAGCCAGAGCGTTGATGCAAATATTAATATGGCAGAGAACATGTAGAGAAGATTGTCATAAGTTCCACTTCTATCCCTGAAGAAACCTGAAAATTATAGTTAAATTCTGTTAATGGTATTTTATGAAAAGTAACAAGAGGTGGTTCTCATTTTTCTCTGGATACATGAAGCCATGTTTTGGCTTCCTGAACTGTCTCCAAAGGAACCAAGAACATGGCTTCTTGTATTGTCTCTAAGGAAACTAAGAACATGGCTTCTTGTGTTATCTCTACGTGAAATTGTTTCTTAGTTAACGATTGGGAGTACTTCAAGCAATTATTTTAAGTGATCTTTTCAAGTATAACATCAACAAGACAATTTATCTTATGAGTTCCTCTTATGAAAACTGTGTATTGAACTTTTACTTTCTATCCTTATCTTCTTTATCGATATTTGCTCTGAGTGACACTTTACTATTTTTATTTAATCTCAAACAATAATATCACTTGTGAATCGAGGAAGGACCTTATCACTGAACGATAAAGTATATAAAATATTCACACACAACAGTAAATTATAAAAGGTGAAGTGCAGTTCTCTAATCTTCAATAATATCCCGTTATAGAGAGTAGTGCATTCCACGTTCTGTAATTTTTTTTTCATTTATTCACACTTGGATCAGTGAATTTACAGCAAATTACATATAATTATACATTAAAAATAGTGATCATTAGAAACTACTAAGTATGATATATAATTATAAAAGTTAAAAGAGAGCTAAAAATACGGAACCTTTTTTTGTAGAACGAGACTTAAAATCACGGATGAATTGCACAAGAGCAAATGTATAAAAGGATGTTGCTTTATTGTAACCTTTCGAACAGATATAAAAATTAATTATATAATCACACCGTGATTTACTTAATTTCCTGAACATATTGAGAATTCACTGCAACTTCTATGAATATGACAACCGATCCCCACTCGAGCCCAGCAGGTGCCGAGTGGATAAAACCACAGAACACTGATAGTTTGTCGTGAGTTCACGCCTCGTCAATGGAGTTTTCCAGATTTTCTTCAGGTTAGTAACTCCTAAATAGGGGTCAGTTTACCATAGAGTCCCGAGATGCATACCCTCAGCAGATCGCCCGCAAAGTGCATTTCCTTATAGCAAATTGATACCCATTCACATTTCCAATATACTCAGTTATGATGTCTCTTATTGTCATAAAATTATAGTGAATCTGATCAATGATGAGGTATGTCTTCCTCAAAATATCAATTAGTTGGAATGAGGACAAATTAATCCTCATTTTATCTTACGTTATTTTAAAAAAATTAAAACGTACTCACCTATTAAACTGGGTCGAACACACGCCAACAGACCAAATATTAAAGTAGCCATACCGATAGCTAGAGGAAGTTTCCGAATACCCAAATATTCGGTCATCAATGCAGAAAAATTGATCAGAGTACATCCCGAAGCGAATCCCAAACAGATGGACAAGGTCATCATCCACCAATAAGTGTTTATAGAAGGTAATATGGCCGCTACGATGGCCATTAAGGTCATTGTTATCTGCACGATGTACTTTCTCTTTGTACACTTCAAATCGGCGATCCAACCAGATATTAATCTTCCAGATAAGTCTCCGGATGAATAACCCGATATAAGGAACACAGCTTGATTCTCGTCCATGGATTTGTCGAGAGCTAAATCCACAACGATCATCAAATACGTGGCCGAAGCCAGAAAATAAATAGAAAAACTCGTACAAATGATAATGAACATAGGATTTATAAGTATATCGGTAAGAGATTTTAGGTACTTGCTGGAGAAACCATTATGCACTTTGGTCTTCTTCAATTGTACCAATGCCACATCACCTTTGATACATATAATAGTGTCTTTTTTTCGTTTGCACGGCGAAGAATCCAGGGATTCGTGCAAAGTTTCGCTCTCGCTGGGATAGTAAAACAATGAACCGGGTATAGAATGAAGCGCAATACCACCCAACAGTAGAAAAGTACCACGGAGTCCATAATGCTCCAGAAAATATTCGGTAATGGGTGGAAAGATGAAAGACCCAATACAAGAGCCCGCGTATGCTAATCCAGCGGCAGTCGCTCTTCTCTTATGAAAGTGACGATTAATCACCACGTGTGTTAACGTGATGATGATCCCGTTTCCGATACCTACGAAACACAATGTAAATTAAGCGCTAGTATTTTATTTATTAATGTTTCGAGCATACTTACCCGGCATAGCCCCATAAAAGAATGTGACGTAAGTGATGTTATAGGCAAAGTAACAAAAAATAATACCCACCGACGAAAGAACCGTGCTCAGAAAGACAACGTAACGCAAAGACCAATAATGTATGGACAAACTGGCCACGGGTCCTGAAATGTCCAAAAAAATAATTAGCGAAGGATCTCATATAAATATAGTCTAATTATTTACTTACCAACAAGAGAAACTAGGATGCTGTATACTCCTCCCGGCCAAGCTGCCTGTTCTCTGTTGGTGCCAAATTGTGCCATGAGAGCCACATATAAGACACCCGCGGATCTCTGAATACCCGCCAGTGTAAAATTAACAAAGAAACACCCAAAAACCACAAACCACTTTTTAGAACCGGTGATCTCAGCGGTCATGCTGTTGTCCACATTTATTTCGCCACTGCAACTGATATCTATCTTGGTATTTAGACTTCACCCCTACGGTCACATGACCCACATTTCTAATTTCGTTAGCTTAGAAAAAAAAAGAAATATTTACTAATTTTTCTATATTTATGGTCCCTTGTAATTAATAAACTACCATATATTTAATTTTATATAAATATATAAATGTTTTAGATGCATATTTATGTTTTGTGTATGCATTTAATTGTTATTTAGTGTGAAGAAATACGTTTGTCAGCAAAACAGAAACGTACGGTTAGATACGATAGAGTGGATGTTTATATATACTGCTGGCCAAGAGAAATGCAACACCATGCAAGCCTCTAGATATTGCAGGTGTTGCATTTTACTTGGCCAGTAGTGTATTTATGCTCTTGCATGAACATAATAAAAAATGAAGACATACATATCTATTAAGGAAAACTTTAAGGGTACTCATTACCATCCATTAAAGGGGATATTCACTATGAAGACTATGTGCCCTCTCAGATACCCATGTACTAAAGTACTGTATTATTAAGGGGGTTATCCACTAGAATACCACAGAAAGGAAAAACTCCATTAAAGCACAAGTAAAAGGAAGGATTACTTATTAAATTTTCACAAAAAAAAAGAGCAAAGCATCACCAAAAGAGATGCTAGACACTAAAGAACCACTAAAAGAAGGAATTATCCCCTAATGAAAGTCTTCAACTACAGCACCATTAAAAGAAGCGACTATCCATTATTAATTAAAGCATCACTAAAAACGAAATCATCCACTAAAGCACCACTAAAAACGAAATCATCCACTAAAGCACCACTAAAAGCACCACCCAATAAGGTATTACTATAGGAATCTTATTTAATTTAAGGATACCACTAAAGAAGACACCCATTAAAGAGACTATTCCCTAAAGCAACCCATCACCAAGTGGATCATCTATTGTGCAGTCCATTAAGAAGAAATTACACCATGAACCATCCACATTGAGTCACGTTACTCCATTTTAATTTTTTTTCTTGGAGATTTTGTTAATCGATTGCTCAATATTTTACTTTGATATTGATGATATTCATTATCAATTCATGCATATGAAAAATATTTTGTTACTTGCCATTCAATACTCGTGACGACAATTTTCATCACCTATCATCTGATAACCCAGGCTATTCATTATATGAAAATAACACACCCGATAAGATGAATAGATAAAAGTATTTTCAAATTCGATCGACAGATGGCGCCATGTGTTTTAAATTAAAATTTATTAAATATAAATTAAAGAAAAATATTTAAAAATTTATTATTATAGTGAGTTCACACATATTACGCATTANTATTATAATTAAATTTAAAATTAATTTTTTAAAATTATGATAAATATTCTGAGAAGTATAATGAGAAGTTAAGTATATATTATATGCGCGTCGCGTCGCAGTTTAATATATATTATATGCGCGACGCGCATATAATATATATTAAACGACAGTTAATTATAATTTAATAAGGTTATGCGTTAAATTGGCAATTAAACAATCAATTAATTCGATGATTTAATTGTTAATTTAAGATTTAAGGTCTTGTAAGCTCGTTAATTTATGAAATGCCCGGATATTATACCAGAAAAATCATTAATTATTATGAAAAAATGTAAAAATTACACGAAGAGCGGTAAATAATTAAATATCTTCTTAATAAAAAGCTTCTTAATAAGATACTTAATTACAGTTTACGCGCATGAATTCCTGTTACGAACCATTTACAATTAAGAAGCGCCCAAATAATCAATTATAAAAAATCAACGTCAATTATTGCTTTAATTAAGCTTTTAATTGATAATTAACTAATTAAGTTCGATACTTTCATGTAATATGTTTCTATTTTTTAAAAAAACGTGGGTTTTTATTGTGTTTTTCTATCGATAAATGTACAAAAATACATTAAGTCAAGAATAAAGTTGTTTTATGAAATCCTGCTGAAGTCCCTGAAGGACCGTGAAGATTTTTATTGAGATCTTTCTTTTATAATTACATAGAAAACCTCAAGAATTTCCTATGAAAACTTCATAAGAATATTTCAAATTAACTTTCTCTTATACCTGTCTTTCCATCATACAGGTTTTTCATTAAATTATATTGAAAGACGTGAGATTCCTCTTGAGATTCCAATAAAAATCCTTTGAAGCAATAATAAGAATTAGAAATCTCCATAGTAAAATTCTAAGAAAATCCTCATAAGAATATCATAAGTCATTCTTGTAAGGTACTGTACCATTGAGGTATCGTTCAGAGGTATTGCATAAGATGTATTTATGTAGTAGTGTATACATACACCGATTAACTATGTTTAGAGCACTTAAAAAAGAAGCCTCGTACTACTAATTGCATAATTGGATCCTACGAGTATCTCATGAAAGTTTTGAGGCTCTTGCAGGAATGATACAAATCCCAATTAATGTATGTTTCTCACCCCCCGTAAACTTGAAAATTCCATTTATTTACATAGCGCAATACTGGTTAATCGTAACATAAATATGTATTAGTTTATAATTGGCTTGGACAAGTAAAATTTCCCCGAATGTTGCCAAATATAAGTCAAAATGAAATTATATTTATCTTGAAAACCTGCGGTTTTTGTGGTCTCGGATTTCCATGACAATTTAATGTATTTTATTTAATGATCTTAAACAGTGTTTAGATAAGGTTAAATTATGTTTTAATGAAGTGAAGGAGATCTGTCCTCTACACATTGGGGATTTCAATAAGGAAAAAAAAAAACATCTCATTGAAAGACCTTACATTGTAAAGGAACAAGAATCTCAGAATCTCATTAAAGAATTCCTACATTAATGATTTTATATTAATACCCTAACGTAAGGATGCAAAATTATCAATACTTATCATTTCTTCCCCCCTAATTTGGGAACAGTTGGAACATTCTTAGCTAATTGTTTTAACAAAGGCACGTCAGGTTTTGCATCTATTAAGTGGGTCATTTGTTAGTTCACATGTTGCCACTCCTTATTGTCTTATTGCCCACTTTAGTTTAGATCAATCACGTTAAACACCTGATACCTTTACCTGAAGCATCCTAAACACCTGACTAATACCAAAAATTATACAAATGATTGTACAGTACACGGTGCCATATTGAAATGAGGGCTTAGTTGTATTTTTAGAATTTAATTTAAGTAATTAGAATGGTTTAAATCGGTACCAAATTTCTGAGGAATTGTTTTTTTGGCACATTTTTTTAGTGTTTTTTGTTTTACTTTATCTCCTCACATTTAATTTTTTTTCATACGAATTTACGAATAATTTCTAATGTAGGCCAACTTCAACTTATTTTAAGGACTTAAAAAATTAGAGTTTTAGAAAAAAACTAATTATATTTTTTTAAAAATAGATTGGGGAATTTAATTTTAATGTTTTTCGAATTTAAATATTTAAATAAAATTAATTAATTAAGATTTTTATTATATCTAAACACGTCGTAACGTCACGACGGTTGTGTTTAATAGCGTTGAGATTTAATTAATTATGCGGAACGGGTTTAAAATTATTGCTTAATTAAATTTAATTTGCACAGAAATCTTTAATTAAATCTTCATTTTATTTACTTTTAATGATTTTTTTTGTTATTGTTGTTGTTAAATATATTTAATTCTCGTTCTAAGGATGCTATGGACTATGATAAGTGCTGCGGTGCTTGGATATGAATGAGTGATTTTTTTTTTATTGAATTTTCTTAAGCAAAGTTCCTGTTAATCAGGAAAATTCGAAGAAAAATATGTGTTTTCTTACATTTGATCTTATCGTATTGTTATGTAAGGCAATATATTATATAACCCCATATAAAAAGACACTGATATTGTACTTAAAAAAAATGCAATAAAAGTGAATAAAATCAACAAATTTCTTTGTAAATGTTTAAAAATATGATTAAAATATATTTATCCGTAAATAATTTACATATAAATTAATTATTTTGATTATAAAAATGCAATTTCTGCCGTTATTGCAGGCGAAGTATCGCGCCGCGCATTAGAAGAAACGACACTACAGCTTCTGTTTAGTTTACAACACACGCATAACTACGACACAATTCAGCAAAGGAAAAAGTAAAAACAATTAATAGAGTGCATAAAAATAAAGAAAAACAGATGAATTATTATCAAAAAAAGTGCAGTAAAGTATGCTGAACGTGTTCTGTGAACGTTCAACATAAGAATAAACCAGTTAAAAATCCTTCAACACTAGAACGTAACGAAATATTTTTACTTCTAAATGTAATTAAACTATTGATTTTACGTTTATCTTCATTTATACATGAAAAAAATACGAAATTAATGGAGTTAATTGTTAACCTACTTCAAATTGCCAGCGAAAAGTCACGTTCTTATAACTTCCTACCCCCGTTACTCGCGTAAGATTATACAATAACATTGTTACGTTTATGCGAAAGTAACAATGACACATATAACAGATTAATTACTCAAACATTTAAAGGTATAGGACCTCATAACTGTACAATAAACAATTAACGACACCATTCGACTGTACAATAAATAATGTAAACAGGTAAAAAATTTTATAGAAAAATATTATTCCGAAAAATTCTCTAATTAATTATATAAGTATTTATAAAGGAATTATTTAATTATTATTTAAAATTACACTCGTATGTCAATTGTAAGAGTGTTGTTGAGGTGTATAACGTTCTAATTTCTTACTAATCTTTCTTAGAATAGTGTAACACGTGAAATTTCTCTTGCATATAAGTTACACCCCTAGTAAAAGCATTCGATACTTCACATTACATCAACAGAGGGCAGTTTAAAATACTTCATGCATTAAAACCTGCAAGACAAGCGGGAGTTGGGAAGCATTTAAGCAGATAAAAAAAAATATTCCTATTATTTAAAAGAACACACCTGATGACGCTATTGTAGTAGTAAGAATCATAAAAAAAAAGAATAATAATAATAATAATACCCGGAGGAGTGAGTAATGTCGTTGTACTTGGCCACAGAACACATTGGATAAAGTAGTTAAGCTAGGTGTAATCTAGTGTTTGAAGGGCAAAGTAGCGAGTTATGTCCAGACAAGGTAATCATATAGATAGAAGACGAGACGGAGGATGGGGATGGATGATCGTTTTAGGTGCATTTTTAGTTAATTTTACAATGTTAGGCCTTTTGAGATCGGGTGGAATTATATACGTGGCTCTTGTCGATTTTTTTGGTATAAGTAGAAGAGAAGCATCGTGGCCCTTTACTTTATCGGGAGCTCTCATGTTTATAACAGGTAAGTCACTTATTTAAATTTAAATTAAGCCGTTAAACGCTTATATATAATCGTGCAACAAGCTTGGTATTCATAAAGCGAAAATGATGATGATGATGATGATGATGATGATGATGCTCCTCACACTTAGAGAATTATCATCAAGGAAGGCGAACAAAGTTTAAAATAATTATAGAGAGATTTAGTGAATAATTTAATCGTTAAAATTAATTAAAAGCGTGTTTTTATTCAGATATTTAAGCTTATTTTATCGTAACGAAAAGATCATCTTCAGGTGTTCTCGTGTATCAATTCTAAGAAATGAGGGTCAGAATATGTTAAATGTTATAGCGAATTATTTCGCAATATCAGGTCAAACAGGTTAATCTCGAATGAAGCTTCGATAAAAGAATATTTATAATATAAACACGAGAAAACACTACAAATTTCATTCGTTTAAATATAATTAAAAATTTATCCAACGAGCTTCAATTATAATTTACAAATTGCAATTTTTTATGGTATTTTTACGTGTTTATGTACTTCATTCAGCCGTTTAGAGAAAACATTATTTTGTTTTGTATCCTCTAAAAAATAAATATGTATTTTTTTAATTATTATTATTTTACATAAATGTGTTTTGTATGTGTTAATTACATTTCTGTCACGCATTAATTAATTGTAAGCTTTCCAATGCCTGTATATATTAATACTTCTTCATAAATTGTACTTTCTTATTACGAATTTTTATATTATTTTAACTAGGAAATATATTTTGGTTACTCGATACAGTGTAAATGATACTTGAGTGATACTGGATTAAATTACCTTCCTGTTTTCAGTTAATTGGAATTGTTGTTCAGATAGTTTTTAATGTATTAAAATGAATAAAATTGAGAAAAATTGTACAATAAAATGGGAAAAATTGTATAATAAAATATCAATAGAATGGGCAAAATTGTATAATAAAATATCAATAGAATGGGCAAAATTGTATAATAAAATATCAATAGAATGGGCAAAATTCTACAATAAAAAATGTCAAAAAATAAAGAAAATTATGCCAGAAAAAATACTGTAAATAAAAATTGTTACTGCCAAATTTGCAAAATTCCATAAATAAATTCGACTAAAAAATCAATTTAAAAAAATATAAAAAAATTAAAAATAATAATAATAATTTCTAGCTCTTATGGGTCGAACGTGTTTTAACAATAGAGGTACCGAGAAATGTCTTCTTTTTCTGACTCTCTTCCACGAATTATCTCGGATTGAGAACACAAAACAATTTCAAATTACTAAATTAAATTTTAAACACAATTTAAAAATCATGTAAGAGTTGACTTCTATGGATTGGGGGGATATATAATTTATCACGTGAATTTAATTGGGTTATAGCCGGAAGCCGTAGAAACGTTCCAATTTAAAATTTATAATTATCGAGCCGGTATATTTTTAATAAAACATTTGCCTGATTTATTTTTATAACACGAGAATTTCCTTAATTATTTATTGGTTCAACAGCAGAAAGAATTGTTCAATTCATTGAAACAAAACTAATATACCAGCTACTTGGCGCAATTACCTTTCAACCAAGACTAAAAACTTTTATTTATTAAACATTTTTTTATTATTTTTTTCGGTTCGGTGAACCTTTGAACTGTTATTAACAGATGAATGTCGGGTTTTCTTGAGTAAAAATGCTGTTTTTTTAAGTCTGGTAATGGCTCTTTTTCGATTTTCTAACACTCGAATAGAAAGAGAACCATTGTGAAGTCCTATTGTAAAGTCCTTAGTATAATCTTAGTATAAAAGTAGTATAATCTTTAATATTATCGAATGATAGATGTTGAATAGGATGAAATAAATTGCATTTTGTGTTTTTCTTTGTCGTTGCCATTGTCAAGGATTTTTTGATGCCAATCTTTTATATTATTTCTTCTGTTTTGTCTTCTCTGAATGGATTTATCAGGAAGTTTGTAATTACGAAAATTTTCCCATTTATAACAATACTTTTAACAATAGAATAGAACGTTACGTGACTTTATTTTTTGAAAAATTTAAAATAAAATTGATTGAAATTACACGAACTTTGTTTAAATGCCAATTCATTACGAACTTCTGAAGATTTGTAATTCTAGTGAAGATATTAGGAGGGATTTTTCTTCTTTTTTTATTAATTTAACTGGTAAAAATGGTTACTTTACACGTGAGACGAGGTATTTATAGATTTTTAAGGTATACCTTTGTAATTTCCCATCTTTCTAAAGGAGTATCTCGTGTTAAAAGCTCGTTCGTTAAACTCTGGTATGAGTCCACTTACGTAATTATTGTACGTAAAGCGTACGTGACAAGTCGTAAAATTCGTGATGAACTAACCTTTTGAATTGTTAGTATTCACGTGTGACCTAATTATTAATTTTACGTGTAACATATTCGTAGTTTATTATCAGTTTTAACGAGTTATTATTGCTTAAAAGTCATTTACGGTTCGAATTTTGATGGGGTCAATACACAATACAGCATTGAAAATTATATGTAATACTTTTAACTTTTTTTTTCTATTTTTAGGACCCGTCGCTGCTTTCCTAAGTAATTACTTCAGCATAAGAAAGATTGTAATTTTTGGTGTCACCGTTGCTTCTTTAGGGGTAACGTTCTGTTATTTTGCCACGGATATCCTCACCATTATTGTCTTATTTGGTATAGTTCAAGGTAAGTAGATCCTAACTCCTATTAAGGACTCTTGAAGATCCTAACTTCTTAACTAATAGTTTGGTTTTTTATTTAGGTTTAGGTATAGGTTTAATGTTCACCCTGAATCCGGTCATACTAAACCAGTATTTTACAAAAAGAAAAGCTACAGCAATGGGAATTGCTTACGCGGGAGCATCATTAGGTTCCTTTGCTCTACCTCCAGCTGCAGAAATTCTCATTGATTATTACGGTCTTCACGGATGTTTCCTAATTTTGGGAGGTTTATCTCTTAATGCCATCGTAGGAGCAAGCTTATACAGAGCTCCTAAATTTAGTATCACAGAAAAACTTAAGGCATTGACCTCTCAGAATCACAAGGAAGAAGAACAACACGAAGAGAAGGTGAAGAGTATTGTTCCTGTTGATGCCCTCTTCGTTAGTAACAATAGAAAGATTAACGAAGACTCCACGAAAGAAGAGAATTCTTTAATGATCGAAAATAACGAAATTAATGGAAAATTATCTCAACATAATAACAATTCTATAGTTTTGAATGACAATATTGTAAGGAAAATGAGTGTGGATGCTAAACACGGTGTAACTAAAAATGCTAAATTAATAGCAGAAACTATAAGCCATCCCCTATTTATCATCTTATGCATGACCATGACCATTTACTTTTTATCTTCTCACACTTTTCTAATGGTAATTGTCGATTATTCCGTCGATAGAGGTATAACAGATAACGATTCCGTTTATCTGGTACCCATTTATTCGATTACAGATCTATTTGGAAGATTGACCATCGGTTGGTTTTCCGATTCTTCTAAGATATCGAGAAGACATGTTGTTTTGTTCGCCACCATAGGACTCGGAATTTCAATGGAAGCCATAGTATTCACATGGAATTACATATGGATGGCCGTGGTATCGGCATTCTTGGGTCTGTTTTCGGGTTGTCTAATGATCAACTATCCACCGTTAATGGCAGAAATCTTAGGTATCGACAAACTTGCCACTGCTATCGGGTTTGCCGGATTGATGATCGGATGTGTTAGTTTCACGCGACCTTTCTTAATTGGTGAGTATTATTGACGTAAATTTAAAAGAAATCGTATTTATACAATACAAGTCGACCCCTCTATAACACTGTTGATAATTCCGTTTTATATGAATTCCATGTTGTACGAGTCACTTAGATTTTACAAATACGTGTGCAGGGTTGTGACGGCTCACGTATTTGTAAAATCTAAATGACTCGTACAACATGGAGTTCATATAAAACAGAATTATCAACAGTGTTATAGGGGGGTCGACTTGTACTTTTTTAAGGTATGTTAAGGTACTAAATAGGTGTCAGAGTACAATAAGTTATGCGGTAACTTAGACAATACATTACTAACCAACAATGACGGCTAAAAAGACACTTTATTCCTTAAAAATAGAAAAATATGGCCTACTAATGACCGAGTGGATAACACTGGTCGTGGATTCCGACCTAACCACGTGGAATTTTCACTTTCGACTGGTAGAAATGAAAAAAAATCGAGTATTGTATTAGGCTCGACGTAACACATAATACCGATAAAACTAGTATTACGTAGGTGTTTCCGTGTATTACGAATCTAGATAATTTTTATCCGTTTTAATACCGCAATCACGTTTATAAACAAGGTTAAATTTTGGCTATTCTTGAAGAAACTTCATTTAATTATTTCAAGATAATTATATTTAATATTACCACGAAATTATTTCTCAATAATACTACGTGTTAATCATATAGAAAACGTGAATAAACGTATTTTAAAATAGCTTAATACTTATTATTCATATTCTGTATTTAAACAATGGTAAAAGGAGGAGACTGCAGAGGTAAGAGAGATCGTAAAGCGGGGTTTAATTATAAAATCCCGGCGTATACAGTTGTATTTATTTTTATATTTACTTTATCTATCAAATTAAAAGTAAACAAACACCAAAACAAAACTTTTTAAATGGGAAAATATGAGGAAAAAAAAAATATTTCCTCAGCTTTTTTTTCATAGAAAATTACGTGATAGTGCAACAATATAGCTATTTCATATTTATAATTTTCCCACCTGATTATCTATTCTTATTCATTATTAAAGTTTCACTTTAAATTGAATTTAAGCACCTAATATACCAAGAAAATACTCCTATAATTACGTTTTTTTTTTTTATAAATGTAGGGGATAAATATTCACAGTTAAATATGAGAGAATATGACAAATGGAAAAATATAGCATGACGTACGACGATTTCGAAAATAATGGAATTTCTATTATTACGTAAGACCAGAAAACATAAATGACGAATCGAAATCGTGATTTACGTCACACGTGTCTCGGATTGTATTATGACACGAAAATTATAACAAAGAAATTTTTTACGATTAAGTATGACTTTGCATCTTTATTTTAAGTGTAATAAATATAATATTTATATTTTCAGGATATTTTCGAGATACTTTTGGAGTGTACGATAATATGTTTCATTTTTTCGCAAACTCCTATTAAGGACTCTTGAAGATCCTAACTTCTTAACTAATAGTTTGGTTTTTTATTTAGGTTTAGGTATAGGTTTAATGTTCACCCTGAATCCGGTCATACTAAACCAGTATTTTACAAAAAGAAAAGCTACAGCAATGGGAATTGCTTACGCGGGAGCATCATTAGGTTCCTTTGCTCTACCTCCAGCTGCAGAAATTCTCATTGATTATTACGGTCTTCACGGATGTTTCCTAATTTTGGGAGGTTTATCTCTTAATGCCATCGTAGGAGCAAGCTTATACAGAGCTCCTAAATTTAGTATCACAGAAAAACTTAAGGCATTGACCTCTCAGAATCACAAGGAAGAAGAACAACACGAAGAGAAGGTGAAGAGTATTGTTCCTGTTGATGCCCTCTTCGTTAGTAACAATAGAAAGATTAACGAAGACTCCACGAAAGAAGAGAATTCTTTAATGATCGAAAATAACGAAATTAATGGAAAATTATCTCAACATAATAACAATTCTATAGTTTTGAATGACAATATTGTAAGGAAAATGAGTGTGGATGCTAAACACGGTGTAACTAAAAATGCTAAATTAATAGCAGAAACTATAAGCCATCCCCTATTTATCATCTTATGCATGACCATGACCATTTACTTTTTATCTTCTCACACTTTTCTAATGGTAATTGTCGATTATTCCGTCGATAGAGGTATAACAGATAACGATTCCGTTTATCTGGTACCCATTTATTCGATTACAGATCTATTTGGAAGATTGACCATCGGTTGGTTTTCCGATTCTTCTAAGATATCGAGAAGACATGTTGTTTTGTTCGCCACCATAGGACTCGGAATTTCAATGGAAGCCATAGTATTCACATGGAATTACATATGGATGGCCGTGGTATCGGCATTCTTGGGTCTGTTTTCGGGTTGTCTAATGATCAACTATCCACCGTTAATGGCAGAAATCTTAGGTATCGACAAACTTGCCACTGCTATCGGGTTTGCCGGATTGATGATCGGATGTGTTAGTTTCACGCGACCTTTCTTAATTGGTGAGTATTATTGACGTAAATTTAAAAGAAATCGTATTTATACAATACAAGTCGACCCCTCTATAACACTGTTGATAATTCCGTTTTATATGAATTCCATGTTGTACGAGTCACTTAGATTTTACAAATACGTGTGCAGGGTTGTGACGGCTCACGTATTTGTAAAATCTAAATGACTCGTACAACATGGAGTTCATATAAAACAGAATTATCAACAGTGTTATAGGGGGGTCGACTTGTACTTTTTTAAGGTATGTTAAGGTACTAAATAGGTGTCAGAGTACAATAAGTTATGCGGTAACTTAGACAATACATTACTAACCAACAATGACGGCTAAAAAGACACTTTATTCCTTAAAAATAGAAAAATATGGCCTACTAATGACCGAGTGGATAACACTGGTCGTGGATTCCGACCTAACCACGTGGAATTTTCACTTTCGACTGGTAGAAATGAAAAAAAATCGAGTATTGTATTAGGCTCGACGTAACACATAATACCGATAAAACTAGTATTACGTAGGTGTTTCCGTGTATTACGAATCTAGATAATTTTTATCCGTTTTAATACCGCAATCACGTTTATAAACAAGGTTAAATTTTGGCTATTCTTGAAGAAACTTCATTTAATTATTTCAAGATAATTATATTTAATATTACCACGAAATTATTTCTCAATAATACTACGTGTTAATCATATAGAAAACGTGAATAAACGTATTTTAAAATAGCTTAATACTTATTATTCATATTCTGTATTTAAACAATGGTAAAAGGAGGAGACTGCAGAGGTAAGAGAGATCGTAAAGCGGGGTTTAATTATAAAATCCCGGCGTATACAGTTGTATTTATTTTTATATTTACTTTATCTATCAAATTAAAAGTAAACAAACACCAAAACAAAACTTTTTAAATGGGAAAATATGAGGAAAAAAAAAATATTTCCTCAGCTTTTTTTTCATAGAAAATTACGTGATAGTGCAACAATATAGCTATTTCATATTTATAATTTTCCCACCTGATTATCTATTCTTATTCATTATTAAAGTTTCACTTTAAATTGAATTTAAGCACCTAATATACCAAGAAAATACTCCTATAATTACGTTTTTTTTTTTTATAAATGTAGGGGATAAATATTCACAGTTAAATATGAGAGAATATGACAAATGGAAAAATATAGCATGACGTACGACGATTTCGAAAATAATGGAATTTCTATTATTACGTAAGACCAGAAAACATAAATGACGAATCGAAATCGTGATTTACGTCACACGTGTCTCGGATTGTATTATGACACGAAAATTATAACAAAGAAATTTTTTACGATTAAGTATGACTTTGCATCTTTATTTTAAGTGTAATAAATATAATATTTATATTTTCAGGATATTTTCGAGATACTTTTGGAGTGTACGATAATATGTTTCATTTTTTCGCATCAATTCACTTTCTCTGTTCGTTATTATGGATATTACAACCCGGAACGAAATATATTTTCAAGAAATTGTCTAAGAAAACAATTTCGAATAATAAAATCGAAATTAAATTTTAATTTGTAGTGTTTGTTTTTTCCTTGTGTTAAGTTTCCTATTTCTCTCATTAGATGGCACTAGTAGGAAAAAAAGTATAAAATTACTCCTTTACGTTTATTTATTGTTTAATTTAATTAAAAAAATTAGTTATATATACGAATAAATAATGTAGTAATTTATAAATTATATTAAAAAGGGAAAACTCGATAATACTCGTATATACAGGTGGATAGTTCCGGTTGAAATCGTTCCAAAAGAACTGTGTTCAGGATTCGGATCAGTTCAAACAGTTCCAGTTCCAGTAGCTGAACTGGATTTCGACTTCTTGTTAGTAATACCTAAATAGGGGCTAGTTTTCCATAAAAAAATCTCCCACTCGATAGATCGCCCATGTGCCACGTTGCCGTATACGAATAAAACCAAAAACTAAGCCAAGAATAAAAGAAGATTGAAAATAGCATTGTAATGATGGGTCTCCAAAAGCAGTTTTACTAAGTTTAACTGCTATATTTACGTTTGGGAGGCAGGAAATCAAAGAGCAATACCACAGGAGAAACTGAATACAACAGACTGAGGAGTTGTCTGTGAGGAGGAACGTCACTTGAGAGCCACTAGATACCCGGAACGTGATGATGCCACCACTGCACATGAAATCGGTCCTGATGAAATAATTTGTCATAGTTTTAGATAAGGATTCTGCAGCCTTCAAGTACTTTTAAAACTTCTTCTCTAAACTGTCTACATAAAAAGTCAAAGCCAGTGTCTTCGTAGGACCATAGGTAAAGAAGGTTGTAGAATGTAAGGAATTTTTCAAAAAGATGGAGAAAGAGGCTTGAAACAGTTTTGTTTCCGTGGTATAGGACTTTCTGGGCAACCACAATTCCGAAGTTTATGTGAAGGTAGTTGAAACTCTGATGATAAACTACAGGAAAATGGGCTTCAGGATGTCGATGACCCTTAAAATTCATTTCCTTGATTTCCATCATGATAAATTCAAGAAGAATATCGAAAGGGCAAGGCAAACGTTTCCATTCTAGACCCATAAAAATACTCCCGGGAGACATCATCCCTTGGCAGATCATCCACGTGTCGCGTTGCATAAATAAATAAACTAACCTGAATTATATTCTCAATTTTGATTATTTAAAAAGTAAGTTACATCAACACTATCATTAACAATACAGATGTTAATTCGAAATATTTACTTATATAAAAACTAAAGCATGCATGAAAATTTCAGCCACGTTACATAGATTTTCAATTCTTAGTATTTATGTCCAACAGAAATTTTCATCGATGCACATTGAATCCAACATCAATTGTAGTTCTTGTGTAATGTAATTTTATGTAATTACGTTTACATCTTAAAAAATTAAGTAAACACAACAAAATTACAATTTCCATATGCATTTTTTAATGTATAAGAAGCCGCTGGAGAGTATCAATATTTTAGACACCATTGGGACTAAGATACTGGAACTGAAACGTTAAAACACCAAGAACACATAGAAGTTATACGTTTACATTTTTAATATATTTATTGTGCTAATTTAATTAATGATTATTTTAACTTTTAATTGATGTCTGGAAGCCATTAAAATAATCTCTGATAATTTAAGCCTTCCATTGTAAAGTACAGTTGAGAAATATTCTCTTTCACAACTCTTCGAAGGGAATCACACAGTGTTAAGTTTAGACTTCGAAGATGCAATTCTCCCTGCTATTGAAGCTATACTATAAAATAATCTTACTCATAAGAACTTTCTACACTTGTTTAATATTCCGTTCATCCATTACACCATTGAGTACACGACAAAACGACAGTACAAACGACAAAAAGATGCATGGTGCTTGAAGTTTAGCATTCTTGAGCCCTTATTATTCAGTTTGCTAAAGAATCCCTTCACAGAGGAGCTGGCAGTTAAAAATACTTTAGTTACTGATAAAATTATTAAGAATTTTTTAAATTTTATTGGCTTTCTTATACAGTTTTCTAGTTAAAGATACAAACTGGTTATATCATGGAGAAAATTATAGGGTCAACTCGAATGTATATAAATTTTCTTTTTAGGTAACAACAGTGTTTACAGCATGCAATCTCTTCCTGTTTCGTGTGGTGCTGTAATACATGCAAATAAAACTAGATATTTTGATGTCAGATACATAAGAAATGAACTTGAATTGAAAGTTTTTCCCCTGTTTTTTCACTGTAATGCTTTTAGAGATTAAAGTTAGGAATATTTATATTAATATAATTAATTATATTTGAGAAAAATGGGGTTATATATATGATGTAGATAAACAAAATTTCGGGGATGGTAATCCATAATAAACATTTTATAAATGAAATTAGTCACGTTAGAAATATGTACTGTACGTCCATAAGTCAGTTAATTGTTTTTGTTTTGTCTCCTGGATACAAGATTGATTATTAAATTAAAAATAACACGTAAAATTTATGTTTTAAATGAAATTAATAATAATTTCGATTTAAAAAAAAAAATTGCTTTTCGTGTCACCAGATGGAGACAATTAATAATAGAGAGTTATTAACACCATTGCCATCTGGTGACAAGAAATAAAATTATAAATAGAACATTATTGTATATTGACAACCGAGTTACGTGATTGGATGATTTGAATAAAACAATGTTTAATGGGTCGCCATTTTGGATATTTAATGTTTAAATAATGTAATGAGAAGTTTGCTTCGTACAAAAGAGAAATAAGAACGAAAATGAATCTTTATGTTGAGATTAAATGAAACGATGCAGAGATACAAGGATTCATATTTTTAAAATATATTTTATAATGCTCTCAATGTTGAATGATGTCTTCAATGACGACTATTTCTCTTGAATTCTGACCTTAATGACAGCGATTGTTCGTGTTTATTCTTCTCTATTTCCTTCTGGGCGACGGATATTCGGTCAAAGGGCAAATTTCGTAACGGTTGGAGCGATGGGACTAGATTAGGACTAGTCGACTGAACAGTAAAGGATGACCATTCAAACTGGACATTGTAAATAGGAGAGAGACCGCGAGTCTCCTCCATGGGCAGATCTAGTCGACCAAGTTGATCATTTTATTGTTTTTTTATACCTTTCCATGTTTTGATTCATATTCGCTGGGTCCCACAAAGCTATGACGCGCCACTCAGCCAGGAATGAATCATTGAGCGGGAGCAACATTGATAAATGAAGACAAGCCGAAAAATTTGTGTAGGCCTGTACACAAACCTGGTATTAGTATTAGTGCTGTTAGACTGGATTGGTTGCAAAAATGATCCTAGATTGAAAAAAAATAATATGATTCTCTTACGGTATTTCATCACTCACTATAATATGAGTGATCAATTATGATAAGGGTGTCTCCCGGTAGGATTTTCTATGAAAAACTAGCTGCTGTTTAGGTGTTAAAAGAAATCTCTGAATGCTTTCACGCGACTAGGCCATTGATTGGGCACGAACCCGTGACCAGCTACAGTACCTGTGTTTTGGTGGTTATATCTTAATGGAAAAACACTTGTCTTTTATTTGATTTTGCAAGTGTCCGTTAAGGAAAGGTTTCGATGTATCTACAATAATAAAAATAATAATTAATACTTAGCAGGGTATTGTCATACTTTGCTGACAATTCTAAGTGATAGTAGGTGTCCTGTATATAATGTATGTATGTATCTATATAAATATAAAATTCTCAGCAATAATTGACATATTTCTTGCAAAACTTTACAACAAGATCTTACAAGTAAGTTTTCTATTCTTAATTTCTCATCATTCAATTTATAGAAATTAGCCTACATTTTTAACAACTTTGCGTCATCGTTTTTTAGACTATTCTATGGTTAAATTAGAATATTTGAGGTAAAGAAAATTATAGTAACAATATACAATTAATTTCTCAGCTACATAAGAAGCAAAATTGAAGTTTTCTAACACTTCACGTAACCGTGGCCATTTTTAACGCATTGTCATATTGTGGGCCTCCTCTTTTTATTTTATGCCACTGAAGAAATCGGGCGAGTACTATAAAAGCGCTTTAAATGGCTCTGTTATTATAATATATCTTGAAGAGTGGTTGGTGATTGGAGAACTCCACTGTCTGTAGTCCTTATCTCCTCTTTTCAATACTCATTCTCCTCTGCCATCTTTCTCCCCATCTCTTTTTTCCTTCTTTTCCTAATTTGTTATTGAACTCCATTCATAAAACATGACTTAATCGTATTAAATAGTAAGTTCCTATTAATACCACAGTATATGAAATGAGAACTTGTTATCCCACTCCTCTTTTGGCAAATTCTTCAAAGATCTTGGGCTTCATCATCGTGTCCACACCTTCAAAGAACTTAAGGCTTTGAGTTCAGTAGTTCATGTAGATGATCACTCTGTTGAGCAGAGAAATCTACAACGTTCATGGGTAATCTCATAGTGAAGACCTCTAGTCATCACAGTGATTGGTTTATTTCTTTACGGCAAAGAGACATGTAGGCAATCTGCCAAAGAAGGATGCTTCCTGGAAAGATTTTCTAAGGGAAGCTGGCCCTGTTTAGATATGAAACACGTGAAGAAAGCTTCACGTGGTCAGCCTTTCGTGAGGCACGAACCCACGATCAGTGTTCAGTGGTTTTATCTACTCGGTCACTGGTGGGCTCATTAGTGAGATCATCTACATTTTCCAAGTGTTAATACGTATGTTTCAAGTGTTAGCTTAGCTGTGCTAATAATTAATAAAATCCACTTTTTTTTATGGATCTTAATGCCTTAAATCAATTTGCATTCTAAACTCCTCTGATAAAATCCTTTGTACCTTTATACTTCTTGTCTTACAGCACTCCATTGTCATTATAACTATCATTACTACTACAATTTTAATTAACGCTTGGTTACTACTCAAAATAAATTTTACACGTTCACTATTCAAGGATCTCTGACCCTCCCATAAAAACAATGTTTATTTTGTGTACGAATAGCAATATAGAAATAAAACACACTATTTATGAAAAAAAGATATATTTAGTAATGGAATGACACACAATTACTTGTTATCTAAACAATTTGGACATACAATTATTGAGCAAGTGTTGCAAATTGGAATTTTACAAGATGAACAAACACTGTTCATTTTTCGATCTTTTTTATAGGGGCAAATGCTGCAATGCTGCTTTCTTTAAGATGCAACATTAGAGACAGCTGGAACAGATCTTTCAAGCAGCGGCAGTTTGAACACCCTTGATATTATCATACGCAATTGCCGGAGTATCTTTTCATTGTAAATTTGCTGTCGAGCGTATGGTATACAAAACTCTATGCCAAGCCTGCGAAGGTAGTTAGGTCGATTTACTGACTTTCCAGTGACTGCATCATATATAATTTTACTATTTACGCCCGTAATATTAACCATTGCGTAAAATAACACCATCGGCCACCGTCGAGTGGCCCTGGCAACTGAGAAATTGGCACACTTTTGGTTCAAGGCGTCAACACCGACTTTTGTCTTGAAGTATCAATATTTTTAGAGGCAGGTGGATTTGGGGTGGGGGAAATCTCTTCGTCTATCTCTTCTTCAATATCAGTCGAACTGTCGTGATTACTAAATATTTCTTCATTGCTAGAATCGATATCATTGCAGTCAGCATCATTTAGTATATGAGACAAAGCGTTTTCTCTGTTATCAGCAGTAAAAGGCAAAGACGATGAAGCAGAGGTAGAAGCATCTGAATTTGCGGAAATATCCTCCTCTTCAAAATCATCATCGTCAAGCAAAGCATTCCCAATCTCTTCATTCGTAAGCATATTTCTATTACCCATACCTGCGGTAAACACAAACCCATAATGAAAAAAAACAAAGAAAAGTACGGTAAAAACCTGTTATAATGGCGTAAAACCACGAGTAGTAACCAAGGTAATAAACTTTAATTAAAAAGTAATAATCAATATTTCAATTAAAAGTTTGTTTAATTAAGTTTCTTTGTGACGAAAATTTCATAAAAAATTATACACAATACAATTGTTAACATTAAGAAATATTAAAATAACATTATTAAAATTCGAAAAAAAATTTTTTTATTAAAAACATTATTAATTTTATTTAAAATAATATTCAAAGCAAAATTTAATTAATAATTAAAAAATCTAAAGAATATCTTTAAATATTCTTCATTGTTTTCTCTCAGCTTCCCATTAATGTTAGTTGCATTATATAATCAATAAAATAAATTAATAATCATATAAATTGGTATAAAGGTCTCAAAAATAGTTAATTAATTATGAAATATTCGTGAATATTACAGAATTTTCCACGAAATTTTAACGGTTAGCATACTTTAATTCGTGTATTACCTAAAAGCTCCTGAATGAAGCTCACTGAAGGATCCGGGATGAAAAGCTCACTGAAGGATCCGGGTTCGAGTTCGGATCGGAAATTTCATTGGTGGTTTGTCCACTAATTATATTTCTCCACGTGTAAATACTTTAAAATAGATTTACAACCTTTCTCTTAACATGTATCAAAAGGTAAGGTGATGACTGATGTAAGTCCTGACCACTACAGACTGTGTGATGACGGATCTCTCAGCACGTGTCTTCTTTATCCTCCCTCTGTAGCAAGCCATGCTTATACAATAACAATATGGGGTAAGATAAATACACAAATTACTTAAGATATATTCCTAAACCTAACCTATTTCACAACATAATATTCTATATAATTTATATTAATTTCACGGGAGAGTCTGTTTGTCTGCCCTATTAACTCTTCGAAAATATTATAACACAGTTAATTATTGAGAAATACAATTGCTTATCCTTTCACAAATGTCACCAGATGATGTAAATAATATATTCTTCCGATCCAAATTTCAAAAATTACTTTATTACGTTCCCATTATACATATTTTAAAATTACTTACAAATGTATTAGTACGTTCGACTCATTAACAGAAGAATCTAAGCAGAAGATTGGAAAATGTAAGTGTAAATTGATTAGGGGTGCTCGTATCTAATTGTTTTATCAATACACTAGATTTTTCTGTCTCTGTATGTAGTCAGGTCATTGATGAGGTTGATCTAGGTCTTCCTATCTGTCTGCAACACGTTAATATCCAGCTTTAATAATGTCAAAGTGACAATGATCCTCTTTCACAGGGGTTGAGAGGTTTGTCAAGGTGGCAACTGATTATTCAGCACACAACTTGTTACTGTTGTCTAGGTGTGTTGACATGTTTACGTCAGCAACTTCCTTACAGCTGGCAAAAAGTCAAGGCGACATGCAGACTACACTGAATACTCCATTGGATATTTAAAACACTTGAAATTGAATTAGTTTTATGAGTCACGTTCTTAAAAAAGTTTTATTTCGTTAAGAATATTTTATAGAAAATTATTTGGTAAATTTGTAGGTATAACACGTTCTGAAAACAATGTTTTTTTATGGAAGAAATATTATAAATTCAGCATTAAAAGTAGGAAAAAAAGTATGTGACAAGGGGTACACTTTGATGTTTAATAACTCCCGTGTCTTTTGACGAAAATTTCTGAAATTTTGTAGGGAGGTTTGTATATTAGAGAGGTTGATTTTATTAAATTTTGGTGGTTAAAGATCAAGATGATGGGGAGATATCGTAACTAGAGTGGGGTCGGATTTAATAAAGATTTTACTCGTTATTAGCATTTAGAAATGTTTATAAAATTCGTCTGTATCGTCTCAAAATTAAGCTTTTTGTCATTTTATAATAATTATTAATATAAAAAATCTGTAAAATAAAATACCTTTTAACTTTTTTGCTGGATTTTCTAAATATTAACATACAGAAAGTGACTAAGTAAAGGTGATTTAAAGCTCTTCTCTGAGTTACTCTCTTACTTTATTTTCTACTCGAGATGTGCTTTAAAAAGTTTTATTTTCCATTTCCTTCATTTTTAAATTTATTTTCCAATTTTTTGACGATTTTATTCTGTAAGTAAGCATTTAATACCCAGCGACGAACACGAGCACTTCATATTGGCGCCACGAAGTATCAAATCGACCATTAATGTGTCTTTTAATTGACGTCAGAGGAAGTGGTCATTTCCGCTTTCGTTTAAAAAACATCAAAAACACATAAAAATATTTATTTAACACGAAAAATTAATATTTTTACAGTAATTACGTGCTCAAATAAAAAAAAATGGTTTTCTTGTAAACACTAGCTCCCTGTTACGCGTGAATGGCTTCTAGATTCAGACGAAAATGATTGCTTATAGACGGAAGTGACGTCAGTATAATTTTGGGGTGAATATCTCGTGAAGGATTACGGACTTTTCGTCCTTCATTCATCTTAGAAATGACAGAAGATGAGTCACGCCGCCTTAGCTTACGTAACAATACCGCAGCAACGGATTTGTGTGACGTCAAGTACGCTCCCGTGTTGTGATTTACGCGCTAAAAAAATATTCAAATTTTATTTCCAGATTTAAAAAAAAAAGATAATAATAATAATAATAAATTAATATAAATAAGTAAATAGAACGAAATTGCTAAACATTACCATTTATATTTCATAACGTGCTACAAATTTCCGTTATTGCTTCTATATTTATTGAGAAATAATTTTAATTTAATAAATAAATAATCGAATTAAATAGTTAATTAATCATCAAAAATAAGAATTCATAATTAATTTTTATATTAATGAATTGTTAGTATTCGAGGCCTCATCCTCCTCCCTCCCCTCGCAAACAACCCTCCTGACAAAGAATTTTGATCTTGTAATGAAGGCCATGCTCTGGGGGCCTTCACCAGGGCCTCCTTAGATCGTTGACCTTTGACACGTGTCCTTCCTATTCCCCTGTCAGATGTGTTTAATCATCATTCTTTATTATTAAATTAATTATGAATTATAATACATTATCCATCTTATTATTAGAATAATATAATAAAAAATATATTATGTAAATGTTCATAAGGAAAAATTTTATGGAAATTAATAGTTAAATTTTCGATTTATCATATTTTATTAACTTTAATAGAAGAATTGTCATTAATTAAAAAACACACATGTTTAACGAAGTACATCTGACAAAAAAATTAATATTTACTTTAAAAAGTAAATTTCCTGCTTTTAAAATTGAGTAAGAGTTCTTTGAATGTCTGTATTTATTTTTCTTTCCTGTTTTTTTATAAATTTATTCATTGAAAAAGATGAGCAGAATGTAAATATGGAGAAATATATAGCTACAAAATAGTATTTTATTAAGCTTTTTATGTATATATTTATGTTAAAAATAGTGTATAAAGATGTTATTATATGTTATTTACGTGTTTCATACGAGAAAATTAAGAAAAAACTTAATAAATTTTGAATATTTTATAAGAAATTAAACTGTAAGTTGGCTTCTCCGCGCGACACCATTGTCTTGCAGTGTTAGTTGCATTATATAATCAATAAAATAAATTAATAATCATATAAATTGGTATAAAGGTCTCAAAAATAGTTAATTAATTATGAAATATTCGTGAATATTACAGAATTTTCCACGAAATTTTAACGGTTAGCATACTTTAATTCGTGTATTACCTAAAAGCTCCTGAATGAAGCTCACTGAAGGATCCGGGATGAAAAGCTNCACAACTTACTTCGTTACATCATCATCTATACGAAGATAATTGCGAGAGGAGAATCGAGTCAGGTGACTAAACCAAGCACGGTATTAATAGGCACTGGATACCCTCCGAGGGCGACACCATCTGGCAACAGCGGGTGGCTGCACCAACAATGGCCGACGCTCGTAGAAGTGCAGTGAAGAATATAGACGGAGGATGGGCTTGGGTGGTTGCTTTTTCGTGTTTTATATCCACTTTTACAGTTATGGGACTATTTAGATCGGCTGGAGTCATGTATGTGGCTCTTGTAGAGGCTCTAGACATCACTAGAGAAATGGCTGCCTGGCCACTTAGTTTGTGTGGCTCCGTTATGTTGCTAGTAGGTAAGTATATAGGTTATCTAATCGTTAGCATACGTTATAGGGGCCTTATTAGGTATTATAATACCCCAGGTTACCTCTATGTATATTATATATACGTATTAGTACGTAAAGAAAACGTTAAACAACAGGTAGCCGGTGTTAAAAATAGGAGAGAGAGGTTACTTATTGTCATTTAATTTAACTGTGACTATTAATAAGTAGGGTGCAACGAACTAACGTTAATTTGGTAATATTTCAAAGGACGATACTTCATAATTATCGTTGTTATAAATAAAGATATTGATCAGGTGTATTGTTAAATTGATACAGCTTACGTGTTTGATATATAGCTGTATCTACAGGTACAGTTTGTAGTCAAGGAAACGGATTCTAAATGTGTTTCGTGAATGTAACTAATGCCACTTAATTGAGGAAAGAACATGTTTTAAGAAAGAATTTGTAAAGATTAAAACAATTAAGTGTAGGGCCTGTAAGTGTAGTGTACAAGAGCTAAGAAACTTTGTAGTATTTTAGCTCATGTACACTGTACCCCTCTAAAATTACAATATAGAAATACAGATTTTTACATGGAAAATAATTTAATTTATCTTTACAAATGTCATCATAAACAATAATTAATATAAGTAGTTGATTTAAGAGAATATTTTTTTCCCCCTGTATTTAAATATAACAATAGTAAATTTAAATTCGAATTTAAATGTAAGGATGTGTTTAAGAAAGACAATACATCGCGTAACAAGATAATAAATTTATTATTATTACTATTATTGTATTAATAATTTCTCCTCCTTATCTTTTGTCAGGTCCCATTGTTGGTATGTTAACACATTATTTTTCTATTCGAGTGTTAATGATAATAGGTACATTATTAACCTCGTTGGGTGTTAGTCTTTGTTATATTCCATTAAACTTAACAGCGATTGTAATATTTTTGGGAGCGATTTACGGTGAGTAGAAGAAGTTTAATTTATGTAATTTATAAACAGAAATTTCGCTTTTTTAACATCTTTTCTTATTTACAGGTATTGGTATCGGATTCGTATTAATCACAAGCCCCGTTATAATCAATCAATACTTTCTCCGTTACAGGACAATAGCTATAGGAATAACGTTTTCTGGTGCATCAGCGGGATCGATCGCTCTACCACCCCTCATAGAATATTTACTAGAAACTTACGGATTGAGGGGATGTTTTCTACTTTTAGGAGGAGTGCTTTTACACGGGGTAGCGGCAGCGTCATTATGTCGCCCTCCTAATACGTCCAAGAAGGCCCACGAAGAACAGGAGTTAACGTTTGAGTTACGCACCAACAACAACAACGAAATTAACTTTAAAAAACCAAAGAAACAAAATGCATTCCGTCAATATATTTCCTTAGTTATCGAGCTTTTATGTGATCCTATGTACCAAATTATTAACTTTTGTTTTGGTATATTTTTCATCTGTTTCACCTTGTATATAACTATTTTAGTGGACTTTGCTATGGATCGATCCATAGCACAGAACAAAGCAGTTTTTATTATATCAGTTTATTCGATTAGTGATCTGTTTGGAAGAATCTTTTCGGGATGGATAATCGACTTTAAGATTATAAGAAGGAAAACTGTTATCATAGTTAGTTTCATCTCTTCTGGTATATTATTAATTACTATACCTTTCGGGAATAATTATGCAGCAATATTAGCTTTAATATCTGTTCTAGGATTGCTTTGTGGATCCATTATGGTCAATTTTACAGTCTTGCTAACGGAATATTTGGGACTTTCAAAAGTCACCACGGCTCTTGGATTATCAAATTTTTTGTACGGGATCCTGGGACTATTCAGACCAATGATTATTGGTAAGTATAGTTGAACTTATAAACCGAT
Organism: Centruroides sculpturatus; assembly: GCF_000671375.1. Taxonomy (NCBI): domain Eukaryota; kingdom Metazoa; phylum Arthropoda; class Arachnida; order Scorpiones; family Buthidae; genus Centruroides; species Centruroides sculpturatus. The sequence goes on from NW_019384882.1 coordinate 365,663, forward strand.
AAAATATAGCATTTATAGGTCTTAAATATTATAAAATGTACATCTTTACGATCGTTTCGTTAATATAACATCATACAATATTTAAGACCTCTTATATCTTCCCACTCCGACGACCTTTAACCACCAAAATTTAATAGCACCAACATTTCTAATACACGCACTTACATACAAAATTTCATAAATTTTGAACGATAAACACGGGAGTTATTAAGCTTCAAAGTAAAGAAAAACGTATAAGATCACCATTTAACAGCTGTAGATCATTATAAATAAATTTAAATCTATAAAATTAGTTTATCAATTAACAACTACTTACTGAATGTTTTCAATTAAATTTTTTAAATAATTACAAGACTTTTACTTGAGTTCCTACACAGAAATTGAATAATTGAAGCGAAAATAAGTATTAAATTTCAGTAATTTAAGAAACCGAATCGAATATATTCCCATTTTTAGGAGCGTGTCAAGTAGAAATTTAAGCACGTCTCAGAGAACAAAGAAATTGTTGAAATTACTTTAAAAAAAACAGAAAAAATAGTATATTTATTATTGGAAAAATTCGTTGTTTTATTTACCGATTCGTTGTCACGCTTCGTAATTGAAAATGCAACACGTGTTGCATCTGTTAAGTGATTTGCACTAATTTTTGTTTATTTAAACAGGACAAAGAAATGATTTAACGATAGTTAAAACACGTGTCGATGATGCTAACTTGTATATTATTATTCTCTCTTACAATATAGGTCATTATAGAGATACATTAGGAAGTTACGATTATTTGTTTTATACATTGGGAGGTATGCACGTCATCGCTGGTGTAACGTGGTTTATAGAACCGTTATTAAAGCGCTGTAAAGAGAAGAAAGAGAACGAAAATGCCGACGACCAATATATATAATGCTGCTATATTCAGCTTGTACCAAGAATATATTTTACTGTATTTACAGTAGTCTTTTTTTTAAATTCTATCTGTCATATTTGACAGCTGTTATATCGTTTACAGTTGCTTACAACGTGAGATGAATGAGCGAAAGTATTATTCTATGAATATTTAAATCCTTGAAGACTCGAGAGCATCTGGAAGAGGATAAACAAATGATAACATCATTCTTCTCTGATTAATGAACAATTAAATATAGACTAAAAGGGAAGAATTTATAATTTTTAGCCTTACATTTTGCACAAATGGCTTCAATTTTTCTATTGTAATTAACAATATAGAATATAGAATGACAATTAGTGACCTGTAACTAAATCTAATTGTAATTTAATTGGCAGATGTTCTTTTATTTAGACACGTTTAATTTTCAAATTGGGTTCCATCACTTTAAATTTAGTCTTTTTATGGGATAAAAAAAATATAAAAATGACTCATTAAATTCGCTCCTTCACCTTAAAAAAACTGTAATGAATTCTTATTCTATATTAATTTATATAAAAATTTATTTTTCTATTGAATTATTAGCATTAGAAAAGAATGTAAAACTTTTTATATTTTAATATGATTTTTTTTTATCTGTAAAATAAATATAGAAAAATTGTCAATATATTTTTATATGTATTCGCATGTATTTATATATATATTTACATATATTTTTTTAAAACGTCATTCTTATATATATTTTGAATAAAATATTTAAAAATTTCATTTATAAATTCGCAGATTTCTATTCTAAAATAGTCGTAAACCATTTACATATTTAATCAATATAAACGTTTTATAAGTAATTATATAAATACATTGAAATATATACATTAACTTTGTTATAACTTAACCTAATTGGCTCCATCCTAATTAAACACCAATCGTGAATGGCTTTCTTCGTAAATATTAAAGGACCCAATAGGATCTGTGGCTTACTAAACGTACGATTTCGCATTGTAAACGGGCCCACCAATGGCCGAGTAGATAAATCTATTGGACCAATGATAGTTGGGTATTCGACCTCGCTAACTAATACAAATAATTTATATTGTTGGCGAGAGATTTATGTAAATATATCCAACCTTTTTAACCTAACTCTATGATTAATATACAAGATTAAGTGTTATTCATCTGTCGCCATCTGTTGGTACTATATAGAATCGTTTTAAATTAAAGTTTTATAAATATTTAACTTTCGGCTTTGGCATTCGATGTGCCACTAAATTGAACCTAATCGCTTAAGACTGGTCCTACGTGTTTACTAATTATCTTCGTGTTCGGTAGAATTATCTTTGTTCAGTTATACAAGTGTACAAAGATGGCTGCGCCCATATACTACATGTGTTCAATTAGAACTGTTGAATATGCTGAACGCGACCTATGATTGGTTTATTCTACGTCACGTGGTTTTTGGACGCCATTTTAGTACCCGCATTCAGTACATGAGCGAATTTTATAAAGAAAGAAACTAAATATGGAGACGAATTTGGTTTGGTACTATAGACTGCGGTCCGGATTCACAAAACACTCTTATCGTAACTTACGACAAAAATTCTCGTAAGATACGTTGTATTTACAAAACAACTTGTAATTTGCGATGTTGTAATTAGAATGTTTCATAGAAATATAAAGCTCTTACTTTTCCTGGTGTTATACAGCCTACAACAGAGGGAAAGTATGGAGATCGGTCAAGAAATGACCCCCAAGAATTTTACATTTTTGGAATCAGGGGACCTTGAAACGTCGATAAATGCAAAAAATTTCAGGGGTATTTTCTGTATGTAGTGTGCACGAAGGACACGATTTTGTTTGCCCTCTTTGAAGCTTAATAACTCCTGTACATTTTGTCGAAATTTTCTGAAATTTTGCAGGGAGGTTTGTTTATTAGGAGGATTGATGTTATTAAAGTTTGGTTATTAAAGGTTGAAGGGGTGGGGAGATAAAGGGGGTCGTGTCATATCTCGAGTCATATCCCCTCACACGTTATTAACATATACAATTTTTTTATAAAACCCATTCCTACTTTCAAAACTAAGTTTTTTTTCTGCTATTTTATAATAATTAAAAATATAAAGTATTTAATAATAGTAAAATATCGTAACAGATGGCGGTAACAGATTGACACCAAACGTTGCCGGAAAAGTTAAGCAACTCGTTTTTGGAATTTTTTTTAATGAACAGTGCATTATATTTTAGAAATACAACATAAAAGTACTTTTATAAATCAATCAAATAAGAAGTAACTTGTTTAGATTATTGTTTTATTTTCCAAGTTAAAGTTTTACTTATGTTACTGAGTGTTAAAAAATATATTAAATTTATAATTCCTTTTATTTCTAAAGAAAATTAGCAGTATTATTACATTATAAATGCTTCTATACATGCCATTAAATACTTAATTTGAAATGCATTTTGCGAAGGGTAGCTCATACAGGTATGGTTCCTTTGTCTTTTTTGTTCCTATCAGTACGATCTACAGCTCTGTTAAGGTCCCAACCGTCTCATTCAGAGCTTGAATTGTACCATGGATTGAAAACGTAGATTAAGACTTTATGGTAAAGAAATACGCTCAAAAGGAGTACAGTAGACTCCCCTGTAACACCGTTGATAATTCCGTGTTATATGAACTCCATGTTGTACGAGTCACTTAGATTTTACAAACACGTGTGCCGGGTTGTGAACGGCTCACGTATTTGTAAAATCTAAGTGACTCGTACAACATGGAATTCATATAACACGGAATTATCAACAGTGTTATAGGGGGGGTATTAATGTTAAATTGCGATATAATAAATTAATTATGGCCTGTAATTATATAAGTGAAATTTTTCAAACGGATAACGAACAACCTTTTTTTAGTGATTAATAACTTTTAATTAATAATAAACAAGATGATGAAATTAAGGAGAATTATAACCAACATAATGTTTTATACTCGGACAATGGCGATAACGCATAACTTCTTTTCTACAATATAGCAGGACTAAATAATAAATATTGCTTTCTTAACTTATGGAATTTAATATATAAGATGGATATATTCTTTAGATACAGTTTCTCAATTTGAAATTTAACCTCTTTAACCTTGGCTTTTGACACCAATTAACAGTGTTACTACATCAAGTGAAGAACAATACAATAAAAGTCACTCTCAAACAGGAGGCATTATTGAAAAATGGTTTGGTATATTGAAATGAAGATTTCATTTGTCTAGATAGATCAGGTGGTGCATTACATTACTTATCTGATAGATGCTGCAACTGTTTTACATAATTTATGTTTAATAAATAATCTTGAATGTAATTATACTTTTACAGATGATATCACGTAAATGAACTTCATGATAATGTAAGTGCTTGTTCTTTTATTTAGGACGTCTTGAACATTTGGACGTCTTTTATTTTCAGACATTATGCCTAACGATTTCTACTTCTTAAATTACGCTCCGAATGTGTTGTTTGCAAAATGCAGAAAGCCTATCGACGACTCTAAATCGGAAGTTGTCAAAATGTCATCCAACACATTCTTGATACCGGATACTTCAAAATTGTCGTAACCGGAGATCGTAGATTTCTCGTAAGTTTACGACATCGAAATAATACTAGGTCGTATCTTACGAGCTGTTTTAAATTGCCGTAATGTTTATATCTTCACGGTCTCAATTGATTTAAAACTACTTAATAATATAGTTTTACTAAATTTCCAATTAATTTCAACATAGAATTGTCTTAATATTTCGAAAATACATGGTATATTGAAATAATATTTAATATGGTCGTGTTCTTAATTTGTTCGCTTATCGAAGTCAATGAAATTTCTTAAGAAATCTTATACAAATTCTGAATATAATACATTTAATATACAGTACTGTCATTAGAGTATGTCACTCGCCAGTCTGAAATGTCCGACACTCGCCAGTCCGATATATGTCGGATTACAGAGACTACTGTATTTTGAATGTTTTTAAAGATAACTTCTATCAAATTTATTTACAATTTTTTTTAATTCAGTTCTGTTCGTTTCTGTTGTCGATGTCGTTTCTCTTGCGTAATCTTTGTACCAGAGGTTCCATCGTCCACAGAAGTGCAGAAACAAAGAAAAGGGAAGCTAAGAAATAAAATAGATAATCGTAGCTTCCAAAATAATCCCTGAAGTATCCTGTAATAGAAACACAATTAGAATTCTATGTACTGTACAGTGTGCCAGACTAACGAAGTGCTGGGGTACTGGCAGCGTGGACAAAGACTTTTTGATTAAGAAGAGTTCTAATATTTCTGATCGAAGTACCCATATTGATTTAGGCACGTAAGTACAGTCGACCCCCCTATAACGTGCGTTCCTATAACGACAATTCCTATAACGTAGCGAAAAAATTATAACAACATTCGTATAAAGCATCTCCTAAAATGTCTTCGCCCACTCGTTTCGCGACAAGATTGATAGAGTCTGGACCAATAGTGGATGAGCAGCCGAACTACTTTCCTCCGACTCTGCGCCACGCTATGGAGCGGCTAAATTGAGTTGGTATCGTCTGTATAGTATTATACAGGGGCGTGCCGTGACATTTGACTATAGGGAAGCTGTGTTTCTATAAGAAGCCGACATCCAGGGGCAATCAGTCAATTGCGCGTCAGTGATGGTCTAGGGTCCATTCGTATCGTTTATTCGATAAGCCAGTAAAAACCGTAGACTTCTCTAAATGCATTTTTAATATCACAATTACATTCCGAATCGCTAGCCACGATATAAGGGCTACAATTAAAAATAAAATAATAAAAACTTACTCGGTGAAATAAAATATGTGGTAGATGTACCGGTACATACAAAATATTCTTCAATTATATGAATATACTTTAAAGAAAATTATAATTAAATATAGCTTTGCAAAGAAACGTACATAAAAATATAAAATATTCTTTACTTTTTAAATNAAATTATTTATCAGAAATCGCGGCCGCCGTTTCGTGTGCTGTTCCGCGACGAAGACAAGCTTTGAGCAACGGCGTAGTCGAACGGTACACACTCGGTAAGTAATCCTATAATTTTTTGTTTATAGCATAGTTTATACAGATTATTCCCAAAAAATTATACGTGTTTTGGAAATGTTGAGTGGAATTAGTCTAGAATCGGTTAATTTTATATAAGAAAACCTTTTAAACAGCCTTAGTCCGCAAAGTTCACACCTATCGGGCTGCGATAGGCTCATGTATTTAATCATTCCTACAACGTAAAATTCGATTAGCGTGGAACGTATCTAAGCGTTATAGGGGGGTCTACTGTAATACAAAATGTTCTTTTCGTTTAAATTTTCTGTTGAGAAAGCTTCTCCGTTAGAAAAAAAAATTCAAATCATATTCACATTGGTTCAATAGCCATTTTGTATTTTGCATACTTTCTACCAAATTCTACTACAAAATTCAATAGAAAATATTCAAAAATACATTACAGATAATAATAAAATTTTATTCAATTTATAACACTAATTATTCACGATGGAAAACTTTTTTTTTATTAGCATAAATGTTAAATTACGTGAATGGTTTAAAAGAAAACTTACCTGATATCGGTGCAGCAAAAATTAACTGTGATAATCCAATTAGAAAACTATTCAAACCGACCGCTGTAGGTAATTTTTTCACACCAAGATATTCGGACAATAGAATCACCTGGTGGATCATGACACAGCCTCCGACAAATCCGATAAGGGACGTCACAACCATCAGACAAGAATAATTCCATAGATGAGGAAGTATACAGAGTAGAATGGCTAATGAAGTAAAATATATAATGACAGCGTTTATTCTTTTAACAAATCCAAAATCTACAAGCCAACCCGAGCCCAACCGTCCAAACATATCTGCAATGGAATACGCTGAAGATAGAAATACACAAAAATTCATACTTATACCTCTTTCGACTCCAAACCTTACGATAACTGTTTCGAAAACATTAAAAAACAAACGTAATATTGCAAAAGTAAACGATACGATCAAAAATATGGGATCTTTAGCAATTTCTATGGCAGTTTTTAACGTTTTCCATTCGTTTTTAACGTTTTCAACTTGTTCCTTTTCACCTTTCTGAATTTCTAAGATTCTTGGTTGACGATATAAACAAGCTGCGACTGTTCCATGCAATAAGACTCCTCCTAACAATAAGAAACTTCCTTTTAAACCGTAAACTGATATTAAATATTCCGTCAGAAGTGGAAGAACGAAACCACCAATTGTTGCACCGGTTTTAAAAATTCCCATTGCTGTTGTTTTGTACTTTTTGAAATTCATGTCGACTATAATCCAACTTAAATTGTAAATGGCACCATTACCTATACCTAAATAAATTGTTACATTCAAGTACAAACTGAAATGTAAATTGTTATTGGTATTAATTAAATAATATCCATTATTTACCATTTATTATTCCTAAGAAAATAATTAGCGATATGAAATGAGACGAGAAATAGCAAAGAGTACAACCCAATGCAGTAAAAATAGTTCCACTGATGACTAATATTCTTATACTTAGATATTGCATCAGATACGAAAAGATAGGTCCTGAAAGTTAACAAAATACTGTATAATTAAAATAGATTTATCAAAATTCAATTGTATATGTCATAGAATATTTTATAAATGCAATGTTTAATGTCGAGAGTTTCTGCTTATTAATTTAACAATGTATTTTGAAAATCATTGATATAAAATTACCTGATAAATTCATCAAAGCTTGTATTAAACTAAGCGGCCATGCTGACTGTACTCTATCCAATCCCAGCGTACTGGTAAAATGAACGTAGAAAACACCTTTCGTTTTCGTAAATCCGCCAGAGGTAATGCCAGTGAAGAGGGCTGCACCAACAACTACCCAAGCCCAACCTCTATCTCTCTCGTCTATTATTTTATTTTCCATAACAGAATATTTTATTTAATATATTACAAATTAATATTCAGTTAGGAAAATCCTACTGTATCACTCCTTAGATGATCCAGAGACGGCTTCTGTCGTAAGAATAAATTTCATTTTATGTAACCGTCCGTGTAGCTGTATCAAAAAACACTTAAACGATTACACAAGTTTAATGTACTATATAAATTGATGACGAAACAAAATTAAAATAAAGATGAATTTTATATTAATTTCTTAACAACTAACAAAAATAGTACGGTAATTTTTTAAAGATTTTAGTCTGTTATGACAATCCTTTGATCTTATAATATAATCTGAAAAATTATATTATTAACGTAAAGAAAACCCAGAAAACTCTACGTGGTCAGATCGTCGATCTCGTGAACTTTGACCTATCGACTCGAAGTTTCTCCAGCACTTTACTGATAACGAGGGAGGGCATAAGTTTAATGGCACAGCACTACTAAATTCCGAGTGATGGTAATTAATGTGCCCGTATTCTAAATGCATCCAATCTGGTATAATGACATTTGAGGACATGCCAAAGACATTTTTATTTTTATATTTTTAATTATTTTATAATAATTAAAAATATAAAAATTTTTAATAATAAAATATCGTAACAGATGACGCTACAAACACAGTCTTAAATGTTGCCAGGAAAGTTAAGCAACTGATTTGAGGCATTGAATTTGCATGTGTCATATGTCATAAGATGATTTAAATGATTTAAATCATCTTATGACTTTTTGCTTATGACTATTTGCTGTGATTTAAATGATAGAAATTATTTTCTGACAGTCTAGATTGAAGCTGTTTTACGTATGTTTTTTTGCATTGAGAATGTTGCAATACTTAAATTATTCTAACAGCAAATACTGTGCATCCTCGTATCATGATCCGTGCATTCTTCATTGTTACATTGAGACATCAAATCTTATTCTATTTTAGTGGTGGATTAAAGTATTGCAGTCTGCCAAGTATTGATATTTTTGTTTTGTCACTCCAGACTGGCAGAAAACGCCGCCAATAAGACTATTTTTAGTTGGCCGACTGATTAATCGGCCAATCGTCATTACACACTAATTATCAGGGACCTATCTAGTAATTATGCTGCCCTTTTAAGTGTAGGCATAGCGAAATTTTAACCGAGAGAACTGGAGGATTTTTAATTACAGATAATCGATTATTTTACTTTTTGAAAATAATTACGTAATTAAATGTGTGAGGTCCGAGACCTCACACATTTAATTACGTAATTATTTTCAAAAAGTAAAATAATCGATTATCTGTAATTAAAAATGTTTCATTGTTATTATCTTCGGCCAATTTTTCTGCCCTTAGCAAGAAGAAAAATAAACTGCGTTCAGAGGATTTAGTCACTTGATCACTGGTGGGTTATCTGAGGAGAAAGAGTCTAGGATGTAAGATCAACAATTCTTTAGCAAAAATATTAGCGGATATACAGTAATACTATGTTCGCACAAATCCACGACTCACTTCGATCTCGATTTACTTACAATCTGGATTGTGACTGTCGCTAGTCGAAAGCCAACAACAACAACAAACACCAACAAGCAAAGTGGAAGTTTTGGTTAGAAATAAATACTTTTTCTTGCCATACATATAATAATAGACAGATGTCTTTTTTATTTCTCTGTCGATAGCCCGACACGTGTTCCGCAGCCATCTTGTATTTTCTCGCGCGCGTGGGATTGTGGGATCTCTCTTATAATTGGATCTAGTTTCGAGAACTCTCTCCAGTCGATCGCGATTGAACCTCGTTTCAGTCGAGATTGAAATGGTCGAGAGCGTTCGCACCACAGAACAATCTCCGACCTTAGTCACAATCTAGATCGAAATGCTCGGTGCGAACGGGGTATAAGCGTCAAAATCCTCCCAAAGAATACAGGAGACTATTTTAAAGAACTGGAAAATGTTGCAAAGCACATTTAGTACGAAAAACTTATATTTATTTGCATACTTATGTTATTCTGATAATTATATACGAAAACATAATTATTTTATTAATAATAGTAACATACAAAGAACAGATTTTTTTCTGCATCAAAATCCTCCCAATGCATATCATATTTATGGAAAAAGTATCCTTCAATAATCAGTATAGCCTCCGTTGGCCCTTTAAAACCTTTATAATGTGATCAGGCGTGGTATTAATAATAACCGTGCAATGTTATTTTGTTCCACTCATCCTGTACGCGTTCCAATAATTGGTGGATGATTTCTGGTGGAACTGCATAGTCAGACAAGCGACGTTTAAGAAGGACCAGATGTGTTCAATCGTGTCGAGATCAGGCGATTAAGGCGGCCACTCAAGCAGGCTAATATTTTGGTCCCGAAGCCGTGACATTGCCCTTTTGAATGTATGTTTTGGATCATTATCTTGCTATAAATGAAAGAACTCCTATCAATGTGATGATAATCAACAGATTGTAACAAATAATTGTCAAGTATCTCAGTGTAAATAACNTTTATGTCCCTAATTCCCTAATCTCTTAATTATTTAACTACTGTACTTCTTAAGTAGAAATAAGTCGAAACCGGTTACTTTGTATACGAATATTTGTAGTCTCGGGAAAAAAGTGGAAAGACAAATTTTTATGGCAACGGATACATAAATTGTAAATTTAAGGAAAATAAATTCTATAGCCTTTTCTGTACCCCGTGCATCTCTCTCATTCGTTAAATTTAGTTGTAAATCACACTGTCAAAGTAATAGTTAATTTTTTTCACATTATACAAGAATTGTACACGTTTTCTTCTACACCCCCTTAAAGATGGGACATACAAAATCGCAATATCACTGGTTTAACATTGAAATCCGTGAGCGATATAAAATCGGAGAGCGGAATAAAAATATCAAATATTTTAATGGATTTTTTTAACTCCTGTCAACTATACAGAACTATCGTAAAAACGTACCAGTAAATTCTTATCGGTTGGGTTAAGTTATAAATCTACTCGCGATTGGCGTAATCGGGCGAGGGCGGCCAAATATCTAGCGGGCAGGTGTCTAACAACCCAGAACCGGTCCTTGATAGAATTGGATGCAGTATACGTGTAGCATCCACCCGAGGTCCTAGGCTTCCACCGGCTAAACCGGGTGAGGTTGGTGCTCTGTGAAGCGAATGCGCGAATCTGGCTTTTTGGATGCTGACGATAAAGCGCTTCCACTCCATCACTAATATTCGAATATACAATAGCAATTTTATCGTTTTTTTTCACGTGTAGTATAGAAATTTGTAATAAGATACATAATGCGGTTATAATAAAATATTGTGCGATTATTTTCATATAATTAAAATTAATACGTATTTATTTTTTAGAAAATACAAGGGAAGCGGCGCATCCATCACTTCCAATAACGGCACGCCACTGGACTACACGAAAAGATGACGAACTTAAAGTGAATTCGTGTTCAGGTTTCATTTAGATTTTATTCGTACACGAAAACGCGACACGTGGACGATCTGCCTTTCATAGAATTGACCATTTTTCAAATGGCCAGCCCGTTGAAAGGGCACGAACCCACGACCATCAGTGTCCAGCGGTTTTATCCAAGCACTGGTGGGTCCGAAAGATGATTGAATATTCTTTTGAGATATGTTTTAAAAAATAGATATTTATGGAATAAATGTTAAGAGAGTAAGGAAAATTTCAGAAAACCTTCATAAAATAAGCATAATTTAATTTTTTTTTTAATTAAAAGCAACAACGTGTAACTAGTTACGTTTATTTAATATAAAAAATAATTTAAACAATGATCAAATTAATAAATTTTCTTGGATATTTACAATTTTGTATCACACTGAAGATTTTTATCACGAATTCTTTGTATAAGAGGCTCCAATATCCACAGAAATGCGCAAGCAAACAAAAGCGAAGCTAAGAGATAAAATAAATAATCATATCTTCCAATCTTTTCTCTAAAGTGTCCTGTAATAAAAAATTAAATTTATTATTAAAATTTATTTTATATTAAATTATTTTAATCTATTTACATTAGACAATGTCTTAAGGATCTATAGTTTGCTATAAGGAAGACTTTCCTCCTATATACATCCTTCAGAATACCGAAATCCTTTAAAGGTCTCAAGAGTGGAGAAATAGAGAAGGATCGAGTAGGATAGGACTTAGAAGAATTCTACTAGTTATTAGCATTTTTATTTTCTTTATACTTACTCTCTAAATAAAATTATTGTAATTCCAATATATAGGCTACAACACTGTACAGTGTAGATGAAATGTATGTACGCTTGTCTATTCAGCAAAAAAACAAAAAAAATCTAGCATTTTATGGCAAGTCACTGGCATTAAGAAATACAAGTTCATTCCTCTTAAAATTATTCTGTTAACATTATTCTATTGATATTTTCAATCCAGGTGAGTAGATAAAACACTGCATTACTTCGTTGCGAGTTTACGTCCTAACTAATGGGCTGGGTTTGTGGTTTTTTAACGTGTCTAACACCTAAATAGGGTCCAATTTAGAGTCCCGTAGAAGGTTCTTCGGTGGGCATTATTCCTTGGCAGATTGCTCGTGCGTTGTGTTGCCGTACTTTATCAACCCTAGTACGTGGGTTTAAATTATAATTGTTCTTCAAATGCATTAAATTTTAAATTATACTTATAGACTACATGAAAATTGTATAATAAATCTATATATAAAACTGAAATTTCAACATTTTTAACAATAAAAAAAATCAAATTTCAAGTTTCCTTTTAAGTTTGTTTCGTGTTCGTATCTAATTGATAAAGTGTCATCACATAAACTTCAATTTCATTCGATAAACACGTAAAAAGTTTATTTTAAACTAGATTTACAGATAATGATATAAACTTAGAGTTTAATATACTATATAAAAATAGTCCTCACACAAAAATAAGTGTAAAAAAAAGATAAATCCATCCAAATAACATAAATTATAAACAAATTTTCAAAAGTAATTATCAATTTTTATCTATCTGAAAGAGAACCGATTCTCAATAGGATCTGTACCGACATGAATTATAGTGCAAGTAAATACAGTAGACACCCCTATAACACTGTTGATAATTCCGTTTTATATGAAATCCATGTTGTACGAGTCACTTAGATTTTACAAATACGTGTACCAGGCTGTGAACGGCTCACGTATTTGTAAAATCTAAGTGACTCGTACAACATGGAATTCATATAAAACGGAATTATCAACTTTATATGGGAAAGTGGCCCCTATTTATTGTTAGACACGTGAAGAAAACCAGGAAAAATTCACTCTAAACAGAAAAGAGTGGATTTTTCCACTCTCTTCACTATTTTCAGGGGGAAGATCTAATAAGATCTAATTTGAAAAATTACTTTTTTAAATAAACCAGCAACAGGTTGCTCAACTTTTCAGGCAACATTTAAAATTTTAGTGGTGCTATCTGTTATTAGATTATATTTTAAATCTTTTTATATTTTTAACTGTTATAAAATGACGAAAAGCTTAATTTTGAGGGTAGGGATAAGTTTTATTAAAAAAAAATATTGTAAAGGCTAATAACGAGTAAAATTGTCATTAAATCCGACGCTACATGCGATCTCCATTATCTCTCCACCTCCTCTACCTTTAACCACCCAAATTTAATGGCATCAATCACCGTAATAAAAAAACCTCCCTGCAAAATTTCAGAAATTTTCGACAAAAAACAAAGGAGTTATTAAGCTTAAAAGAGGATGAATAAAATCGTGCTCCCCGCACACACTAACATATAGAAATTACGCCCAATTTTTTTGCATTTCTCGACGTTTTAAGATGTCCTGAGTCCATAAATGTAAAAGCGTTATGGAGGATGCTCCCGAAAGAATTTTTATGGGAAACTAACTAATCCCTATTTAGGTAGGGTCTTCACGTGGTCTTCAGGCGCGAATCAGAGTTCAGTGGTTTTATCGTACGATTCATTTCGTAATATATCTTGATTTATCTTGTTTTTAAACATATACTTTTAACAATTTATATTTTCTTTTTTATTTTTAGAAGTTACGGATAAAATACAGTAGTGTCTTGTTTTTTTGCAGGATTGATACATACAGGTTTTTGCTATTGACGAATGGTTACGTTAATCCTTAGATGCCAGAAGTATTTTTAACTATTAATACATATAGTAACAATAGTAAACGCATAAAATAAAGTTTTCCCTCGTTATATCGCTCATTCGAATATATTGCATTAGCTTTTGGTCTTCTAAATTTAAAAACGCTTTAGCCAATAATGGATAGATACATTGGATGATATACTCAATGTATCCATTCGGTTAGTCTCCCTCGATGAGTGATATAACGAGGATCTACTGTATTTTAAGTACATTTTCCCGTTAATTGTAAATGATCATTCGAGTCTTTTTCAAAGTTCTTTTCGCTCTGCGGCTACTAAGAAAGTTTTTATTCAGGCCCACAATGGAGGTGGCCGGGTGGTGGATAGTCTGTTCCGGATATATCGTTCGGAACAGACTTCCCATGAAAAATTAATTGAGTTGCTCGTCTGAATTTGATCCCAAGTCCTCCAGAAAAGTATAGGGCATAAGTCCTCCAGAAAAGTATAGGCATAATCGTCTAGAACTCTTGGCTGGAGCATAGATTTATGTGGTACCGTCTGACATGCAATTCTCGCCTTGAGACAAGACCACAGTGTAATTTCTACTGTAATATAGTGTTTAACCGAGTAGATAAAACACTGAACAGTAGTTTGTCGCGGATTCGCGCCTGGCCAACGGGCTTGCACTATGGAGTTTTTTTCCTTTCTTCACACAGATACAGACCAGTTTCCTATAAAAGTCCTCTCAGGATGCAGTCGTCCATGTGTCGCGTTGAGGTAACCAAATAAACTATCCTTACAGTGTTCATGGTTCGTATGGTATTCAATTCATCTCGTATACCGAATTAAGATTTTTTTTTCAACTGAAATTATAATAAGAAAATTTTGAAACTAAAAGTACAATAGGCTGATAAACTTAAAAGAACTTAAGCGAGCACACGCTAGTGTTATCTGTTGACGAATAAACGTATTAAAAGAATTATTATTTTAGTATTCAATAACGATGAAATTTTAAATGATACAATTTCAAATTTAATCGAATGATATTATTTTTCTAGCGTATTTATATTATTCAATAGATATAAGATATTTAATTACACATAAGATATCGTAGAGGTAGTCAAAAGTAATGCATTTTAACATCTAAAATATTTATTTCTCAATCAGATTTTATATTCGGTGACCTGTTTAATATGCTAAAAGTCCTTGACAATATCCAGAAATATTGGTATCGGGTGGAGAGAGTCACGTTGCAAATCAACTACAAAAGTACACTATATCGAGGTCAAACGAATATTAAGAGAAGACCATAAAGATAAGATTGTTTTCTTATCTCCAAATATATTTCAGGGATCCATTATTGACCAGTTTGAAAATTGCTTACTTCTTTTAATAATTTTATTTCTGTAAAAGTTTTAAAATCATTTTATTCGTAAAAGTTTATTTCCGAAATATTAAAATGAAGTATTTATAACTTATCTGATGGAATACTTTAATCGTCAACATAAAACTTTCCACTATTTACGTTGTGTAAAGTAAATTACGTTGTCTCTTTCAAGAATAATTACATATTCTGACGTCATACAGTGGTAGTTACGTAATAAACAAAGGATTTGACAAATTAGTCATCAATTTTCTACCTAATTATGATTGGTAAATAGTATTATTCGCTAAGAATCCTTTAATTATTAACTTCCTACGAGATAATTCCGGCTTTTTTTGCGTGTCTAACACTTAAATAGGGGACAGTTTCCCTTAGATCACATCCCCTTTTGACAAATCGTCCATGTGTTACCCGTCAAACCAAACCAAACCCTATATTACAAGATAATTTATAAATAACTTGGTAATATTTTTGAAATAGTTTACTTGAAAATGAAATGTTTATCTTCTTATATTTCGAAATGTTATTATTAAATAATAATTTAAATTTATGTACTACAGTACTTGCCTGTTATTGGTGCTTGAACCAGCAATACCACCAATCCAGTAATAAAATTACTCAAACCGACTGCAGCTGGTAATTTATTTATACCTAGATATTCGGATAAAAAAACTGATTCTTGAATAATCGTGCATCCGGAAAGAAATCCAAGAATGGATGATAAAACCATCATCACCGTGTAACTCCATAATTGAGGTAGTACACATAGTAGACATCCCATGGATAAAAAACATAAGACCACAACGTTAACTCTCTTCATAATTCCTAAATCCACAATCCATCCTGATCCGAATCGTCCACACATATCTGATAGAGCATAAGCTGAAACTAGAAACACTGAAGACGTAGTACTAACTTCTCTATCAACTGCAAAGTCGACAATAACTGTCCCGTAGATATTTATAAACAAAAAGAATATGGCAAAGCTAATAGAAATGATCAAAAATATGGGATCTTTTCCAACTTCTGCAGCGGTTCTCAAGGTCTTCCATTTGTTTTCTTTATCGTCGACAGTCTTCTGCGATTCTTCTACGCTCTTAGGTTGACGATACAAACAAGCTGCGGCTATACCCTGCATTAAAACACCACCCAAGAGTAAGAAGCATCCCTTCAGACCGTAATTAGTAATTAGAATTTCTAGTAAAGGTGGAAGTACAAACGATCCAACCGAAGCACCACCTCTAAATATTCCCATTGCTGTGGTTTTATATTTATTAAAATGCATATTGATGATAACCGGATTGAAAGTATAGATGAGACCATTACCTAAACCTAAAAACATTTTTAATTATAAAATTTTAAAATATTGTTGAAGAAATTTTCGAAAAAACTTACCGTTAACAATTCCCAAAAACAAGATAAGAGAGATAAAATGTAATGAAAAATAGCAAAGAATGCATCCAGAAGCTGAAAGAACACTACCGATCATAACCAATTTTCGAATGGTGAGATATTGAATTAAACAGGAAAATATGGGTCCTGAAAGTATTATTTATTAATCTTTTATAATAATTTAATAGTGCGTAATTTGTATATAAAAATTACCTGATAAATGCATCACCGAAGCCATCAGACTTAACGGCCATGCCGATTGAACTCGACTTAATCCCAGAATTTGTGTAAACGAAACATAAAGTACACTCCCCGATCTAAGAAATCCAACAGAAATAAAATTGGTGACAAAACAAGCAATGGCAACAACCCACGCCCACCCTCCATCTCTAGAATCTGTATCGTTTTTCCTTGCCATGACATTCATCAAAGCACAACAACTCCAGACTGTCTGCTACCTTTTACATACGATCTTTGTACTTTTCCTTTCTAAATATTTACAGATGACCCAGGTGATTGCTTCATCTTGGTAATGGTGTCAGCTTTTAATGTTTTTTTTTTTTAATACACATATAATGCAGGAATGTCTTTATTAAAATTCTTCTTCGTATCAATGTCATCATATATGATCGATGGCCTCCAAGAAATGATGTGTTTAGATATTGAAATTGCTAGTGAATTTTTATGATGAATTTACAAATATATGATATGTTTCGCGCTGTTTTTTTTCGTGTTTTACATATTTAAACAATAAGGTAAATTATAATAAAGAAGCCACTCGTTTAAGTGGAACAGTTGCAAGAACATTCCAGTTTGTATGAGAATCGGGACTCTATCGTGTTTATCGTTAACGTTATTTCCAAATAGGTCAAGCATAAAATTAGGACAAATTGAGAGATTCCTTCGTGCTTTTCTAATGAACTTTACATCAATTTTTTTTATAATGGAATGCGAATATTTTTAAATTTTAATTATTTTATCACTTTCATTTATTAATTAAAAATTTTAAGAAAATTGTTTTACCTCTCGCTATAATTAAGAAATAATATTTAAAAAATAAACCAGTTTTTATAGATAAAATATGATGTAAAAAAATTAATTATCAATTTTATTTTCATCGACTAAAAAGGGTTCTATAATCCAGCATAAACCAAGGAATATTTCCATTCCTCCTAATATGTAAAATATTGGATCGTAACTACCTTTGATGTCTCTAAAATATCCTGAAAATATAAACATTAAATCTTGTAATTTCTAGATAATGATGATGATAATCGAATTATAAAATATAACACTTACCTATTAAAAGGGGTGCAGCAAAATTTATTAATCCAAAAAATGTATTGCCTAAACCTAAAGATAATGGTAACCTAGTTAAACCAAGATATTCTGTAAAAAGAACGTAGCTGTTAACGACCAGACAACCAGTGAAGATGCCCAAACAAAGCGCAATGACGAGCATCATTGTAAAACTTGAAAAATGGGGTACACAAAAGAATAGTATTCCCATTCCGAAACAGCACACGACCACTAAATTTTTTCTTTTCATAAAACCTAAATCTGTAATCCATCCACAAGCTAATCTACCGCATAAATCAGAAAATGAGAAAACCGATACAATAAAAACACCCCTGGTTACTGCTATAGAACGATCTGAGGCATAATCGACGACCACAGTTTGATAGGTAATGAAGCAAAACATGTTAAAAGAAAAGGTCGATATAATTACATAAAAAATGGGTATTTTAAACAGTTGATAGAGCATTTTCATTATTTTAAGAAACTTCGATTCCTCTTTGGTGCTTAGCATCTTCTCCGATTCGAGCCCATCTAAGGCAACGTCCTCCATCTCTACTCGATTACGTTTTGCGCTTTGTTTAATGGGTCTGAATAACATGGCCGTCACCAAACTTTGTACCAGAACAGAACTTAATAATAGGAAACTTCCTCTTAAACCGTATTCGATCATTAAATATTCTGTTAGAGGTGGTAAGACGAAAGATCCTATAGAAGAACCCGCGAGTGAAAGGCCAGTTGCCATGGTTCTGTATTTAACAAAGTACTGGTTAATTGCTATGACGTTAGAATTTTTGGCTAATCCGGACCCTATTCCTGAAATAAAACGTATGCAAATTAGTATAAATGAGTGTTTTAAAACACATAATATGTAAATTGATTTTATAGGGTGATTCAATGGGGGGAGAGTCTCCATACAAAACACACAAGGCACTTTATAAGGAGTCACTTCTAAATCACTGAATATAACTTCTGTAACTTAGAAGTAAAAAAAGTTTTGAGTCTTCCATATTGTAAGTTAATTTTATTTAGTTTTTATCTGGTTTTTAACGAAGGAAACCTGAAAATTTTGCAACTTTTCCACAATATGCGGTTTATATTTTAAATTCCCAACTGCATTGTCTTATTAATATCTATTGAGTAACCCGGTAGATTGATATTTTATTGAAAAGTCAAGGATATTAATTGCTTCCTGTCTTGAATACAAAACGAGAAACTGGACCGCATTTTCATATTTTAATGTTTCTCACGTATTGCCTGAAGTAATTTCTATCTATTTTTTTTCCTTCATTAAAAATTGGAGAAAGCTGATTGAAATTATTATAATTATTTTTTGTACAAAAAAAAAACACTAATGAAAAACTTAAATTTGATAAAATAAAAAATGAATAATTAAATTTTACCGAATTGNTTTGTAAAATCTAAATGACTCGTACAACATGGAATTCATATAAAACGGAATTATCAACAGTGTAAATTTTTAAATAAAATATCATAACAGATAGCATCACCAAAATTTTAAATGTTACAAGAAAGTTAAACAACTGGTTGCTGTTTTTTTAATTATTATTTTTTTAAACATGTGAATATTTATGTCGATATTTTGTCTTTTACGAATAGGTCACACGTATTTAAAATGAATTTTAAGGCAATTTGAAACAGTAAGAAAATATTTACGAAACATTTTTGTAAATTTATAATCATAACAATGAATTATAGAGATACAGTAAATAATGAAAACGAATCTGTATCAATCATCTTTACTACAAATTATTCAGAAACTCTTATACCAAGCTACAAAATAATCTTTTCCAGTTACAAACTTAATCTTCAGTTCAAACTTCATCAATAACGCAGCGGCCGGATGGCCGAGAGGTCAAGGTGGCAGCCTACCGCTCTGGAGGACCTGGGCTCGAATCCGAGCGGATTGAAAAATCCACTGGAATTTTTCGGGGGGTGGTCCGTTTGGTTATGTCCGGCCCCGTCCCTCACAACCCAGCAACTCCATTGTGGGCCTGGCCGAACCCATAATGGGCTTGCAAAAAAGAGGTCCTCCTAGTGCCCACAGGGCGGAAAGAATTAGGTAAAAAAAAGCTCAATAACACACACTCCTAACACCATATTTTGTCTTGTCTTTAAGGAATTCCAACGATTTCGCTTTCATTTCCAATTTTGAGGTTTTCAGGTGTTTACTTGCGTGTCTAGCATCGAAATAAGGAGCCAGTTTACCATCAAATGCTCTCCCTGGAAACACTCACTTGACAAATCGCCTCATCCCTCACAGAAGAATGCAAAATTAGTAGTGTCTTATAATGTCCATTAATAGAAATTACTCTTCATCTCTGAAGAAGAGTAATTTCTATGAACTTCGCGTGAATTATCCGGTGTATGGTCATCTTTTCAAATTTGATAAACTCGTAGACTTAACAAAAGAGGGAAGAATGATACACGTGTCGGATAAAAAATTAAGATAGACTACACCAGTGGCGTGCCGTGAGATTTGATAATAGGGAAGCTGTGTTTCTGTAAGAAGCCGACTTCCAGAGGCAATCAGTTAATTCTCTAAATGTATTTTTAATAGATTATTTATCTGACGTAATTAATAAATAAACAAGTTCAATATAATTACCTCTGTTATTAGATCCAATATATTCCATACGATCTCTAAATGCCAATTTTTGCTTTGATAAAAACATATAACATCTATTTATTTAGATATAATATATCTATTAACCGTAACTATCTCGTTATAATTTTCAATATTTATTTTATATTATTTACTAATGTTAAATTCTATTCCGCTTCGATTTCCAAATTGCTTCAAGTCAAGCTCTATGACACGAC